>NW_019416451.1:266670-325772 GCF_000390285.2 Anoplophora glabripennis
ATGTCGGTGGATTGATATAGCTAAATTATTTATAAGTCGTTATATACAGCATAGTGATGAGAATTTCGAAACCCATATACATACATACTGAAATATAATTTCAATGTGTGTGTGTAATGATTTTATTTTTTATTTTTAATTAAGCTGTAAATTGTTCCATACAAACCTATACTATCTTTTATGTCTTACCTAGTACTTTCTTATCCCTAGCCAGCTATTGATAGACACTTGTTACATATCAGACAATATCAGAAAACCTCAGGAGTCGGTTCTATATTTACACACAAACTAGTACAATGCACTTTGGAATGAATAGAGAGTTTGAAATTCAATAAAGTGTTTATTCAAAAATTTGTTATATGACTTTATACTTGAAAACTTTATAAACTCAAATTAGGAATACCTTTTTATATGTAATATGTTTTCGACAACAAAGAATATTTTAATAACAAAATTTGCTTTTTTTCGGCTCAGCTTACAAACAATATAAGGAATAATTATAAAAAAAAAATAACTATTAAGTAACTTTATTTGATCTATGTAATACCACATATATTGTAATACTGAGTACGTCTCCTTATATTATTTGTTACCTATCAGACAGGGGTATCTCTTATATCTAAACAGGAACAAAAATGGCTGTTCATTTGACAGATTTGTCAGAGCTCGTGAAAATAGTGAAATATTTAAGTTACAAGTGATTGGATTATGCTTATTTCTGTACAGGTAAGTCCCGTGGTTTGTTATTTATACTTTGCAAAGATTTGATGCAAGAGAAAGCATGATTTATTGGGATAGCTAGCAATATTATAGTGCACTGTATTTTAGGTACCTGGTATTTTGTAAAATTGGAAGTTTTCTTTGCTGGAAACTACGTAGAGGCCTTGCAGACTATTTATGGGGTCACTGGAAACTGCTTTGGAATTGCTTTATACTGCTGGTAGCGGAAAATTTTCATGGGATAACAAAATAACTTTCTCTGAACTCTGGCAAACTGTGGATTTAACTGGTGGGTGTTTAATTTCCTTTCTTGGATTGTTTTTCTTGCTTTATTTTTCGGGAGCTTCCTCTCCACGCTGTACATCTTGCAAAAACCCAAGCCGTAACTAATCAACAATTTTTTTTGTTTTTCTCATCCTTCCTGAATATTCTGTCCCTAGTTTTGCTTAAGGTCCTTACACAGAATTGTTCAGTCTTTGGATGCCCTTTTTAATCACTTTTTCACAACACAACTTATAACTAACACATTTTTAACAAATGTCCTTTTATTTTTATATACAATTCTATAAATTAATTAGTAAAATATTCCTTATGTTATGTTTTTTAGGTCATCTCCGGCCCCCCTTTAGATTTGACATTTGTGAACTTTATTATAAAATTTGACAGTTGAAAATTTTCATTTTCATTTTCTTCTTTAAGTTTACTCGTCTTCCTACGATATGTATACCAGATTAATCTATAGACTTAAACTTTCATTCGATATAAGTAACTCTAAGTTTAGATTCGTGTTTCTCTATGTATTGAGTATTAACAAGTATCGACGTCATGCATTTTTTGAAAATTTATTCTGTACTTAAGAATAAAATTAAAAGATTATTATTTTTATACTATGTAATATCATTGATCAGTACTAGTTTTATATCCAGAATATCCATATTATCAATTTTATACAAATTTGGTGTTGCAATAATAGTAATTAAAATTTTTATACGACTTTAAGTTCGGTCAGGCAATATTTTCATATGAGTTTCTACATGAACATTTCAAATTCGTTACAATATGTTCTTTCTTCTTGAGACACCCTGTATACAATTTTTTATTTCAAAAAATATCCGCAACTAAAGATACCAATCGACGTGTCCAAGCGTTTGTCCGTAAAATAATTACCTGAATTTTAAACGAATTTGTTCCTTTCATCATGAACAATTTAATAAAAGTTGTATAGAGAGTCAAATTCGACGAAATTTCGGGTTATCTTAGAAAGTGGCAAAAGATAGAATAAATTGATGATACTTCTCGACTGCCATTTCATAAATGATTTGACAGTTTGTTAACATTTATAGTAGTTACTCGCGTTGTCCATCAAATTCTATTTACTTTGTATAATATTTATCAAACCAGTCATTTTAAAATTATTTTCATGAAACAATAAAACTTTGAATCAATGATCTCATCAATCATAATCAAGATCTCAAATTAAAATTATTACGTTTTGAATGCAGCTTTACAATTTAGCNATTATGTAAAATGCCCAATATGAGTGTGTAATTTGATAATGATTATTCAAATAATCAAAATGACCGGGCATTATACATATTTTCCTTAACTTTTTGGGCAGAGTAATACAAACATATTTTATTACTATTTTTTTTATTTAATCAGAAAAATTTCAAAATGAAGCAATAATTATTTTTAAGGACAAGATTGGTATAGTTTTACAATTTAATTTTGGCTTGGATTATGTTAATGATATTTAGAGAACTAAAACGAAAAAAGATATCGACCTTCGGTTTGTGTATTTGTTTTCCATAATGAATGGTCTATCAAGCCATGAAAAAAAACCTATATCGTTGCATTTATTTTTTTTAGCAAATGGAGACCATTACAAAACTTTTCTTATTAGCGTCGTCTACCGTTTCGCAGGAAAATAATATTTTCATTCCTATTTCATAAAAATAAATTTTATTAATAGTTCTTTAAAATGGGCCATCGTTTATTGAAATCGATTAAGGCATTTGGAAGTTACGACGATTTAAAAATTTCAAAATAGCGTCCTTCATACTGACGTTGCTATGGTCATAACAAAAAAAAAGTTCACACAAAACTTGTGAAGGGTTTAACAGTGTATCTAAAAAATGTATTTGCAACTTAGGTTATACATATACCTAAGCGAAGTTTCGAAAAACCGACAATTTTCTGTAACACTATAGCAGTTGCGCCCCCTAGCATTGAAGTTACAAACTTGAAAATATTTTAAATCAATTTCTTTTGGTCGTATTTGCTAATAGATTTTTTACCCCATAATCGTAGCACGTCTAGTTTCCTGTATACAGCCGCTCGATACCGTTAATGTAAAAATACCCTGTATATGTAAAAAGATGGGTAAAGAGATCAGTTTTTTGGTCGAATATCAGAACATGTATCACGCTGGTGTAAATTATTAATATATAATACGATTATTTACCCTCATATAACGTATTGTTCATCTCTATTAATATCCTGCAACAAAAATGAAGTCAACAGGCTTCAGATTTTACAAAATAGGGCTATGCGCATAATTCTTTCATGTAGTATACAGCTTCGGAAAGTCCCCATGGTTCATCGGCCGTTACGTGAGAGCGATAAAGTAAGTCATAGAAATCCGTGCGATAAACAAGGATGGTTACATTGAAGACGTTTCATAATCTAACCTGAAACGGGCGGCGACTATTCAGATTATGAAATGTCTTCACTATATCCATCCTTGTCTATCGTACGGATTTCTTTACTTTGTCGCTCTCATGGAGAGGCAGATGGACCATGTGGATTTTCCAACCCTGTATACACACCTTTAGTTTATATGAGAACTCGACTGCAATTGCTTTCTATAGATCAGTTTATTGAGCAATCGTGTTTAATTCTAATTTATAAAATTGAACATAAGTTATTGCCAGAGTATTTAAATAAATTTTTAATTAAAAGGCCAGTTATTCATGGATATGATATACGCTTGAAAGAAGACTTCGATATTTCAAGATCTAAATCACAAGAAGATTTGTTTCATAAGGGGCTAAAACTGTATAATGATCATCCAAAAAATGTAAAAATGGCAACAAACTTATGCTAATCCCTATTTTTGAGCTATAAACTTCTAAAATTGCTAATGACAGTCACAGTGTCACAACCAGTTCGATTACAGAATTATTTTTAATTGAAAATGGCATACCAAATTAATGAAACAGGTTTAATTTTAACGCCCTGTACCTTGAAAACAAAAGACAATAAACACATAGTTCATACAAAAAAATACTCATATTTTGTTATTGCCAGCAAGATTTATAGTGTTATTTTGAAACATTCTATTAAAAAAATCCTTCAAAAGCCTTCATAAATGATTACAAGTCACGTGAATAAGTTTGTTTGGAACAGTAATTTTATTTCCTTCATGTTGGCCATTAAATTCCGCTAAAATTAAAAATTATTTAAATAGTATGATCAAGGTTGCATTAAATTACAATCATCGCATTATTTCGACCATAGACGTAATGGTTTGTCATTGGTCATTGTAAACGAGTCATTAATAGGGTAAATGCGGGAGAGTTGCCGCGGCGGGAGAGGCGCCGCTTTTAACGTATTTTGATGATTACGCGGAAAAGTAAGCAACCAAGTATACCTATGATGAAAGTCGATCGTTTAGTGAACGTGTAGGACAACGGACGTGTTTGTTTTTAAAAATATCGCTTGCCAAGGTAAGATTAAATTTATTTCGAAAAATTTTAAGTACTGTTCTAATAAGTGTGGTTCTTTGTAACGTGGTAGTATTATTTAATATCCGTAAGTTTTTTCCAGTACTTTGAGGTTATGTTTAGACGTTTCATGAGATATTTTGGTGCGTTTTAAATTTGTAACCTTAATAAGAGGCTGCGGCATTTCTTCCAACAAAAAGGACAGTTGCCGCATTTTCAGGAAGGTGAAACACCACGTGCTATTTTTTCAAGGTTATTATTTCGCCATGACTTTTATTAAATTAAAATTACATTTTTACTAGAAAAATGCCACGGAAATATCAAAGAAAGGCAAGTGCACGCCCAAGGGCCTTGTGGACCGAAGAACAATTGCAAGAAGCCATTAATAAAGTTAGTTCCGGTGAGATATCCAAAAGAGAAGCTCATAGACGTTATCAGGTACCACCAAAGACCCTTAAACGCAGAATGGCTAGTGGTAAACTTCGGAAAAGGAGTCTCGGACCAGAAGGTATGTGACTCTTTTAATTTTAGGACAGAAATTTCCTATAATTTATTTTACTGGTGTTCTAGGGCATGAAAATGAAAAACGGTTGGTTGTTAACATCCAACGATCGGCAGCAGCTGGATTTGCTCCTGATAGAAATACAGTTCGACGTCTGGCTTACAACTTTGCTGAGAAACTAAAATTAAAACACAAATTTTCAGACAATAGCGACATGACATGTTATTCTTGGTTTTCATCATTTTTGGAAAGGAACCCCGAATTGTCGATAAGGCAAGCTGAAGGATTGTTATTATCAAGAGCTCGAAGAATGAACAGAGAAGAAACCTCAAAATTTTTTCAACTTTTGATTTATATCTTAACTGAAAATAGTATATTGGATAAACCGTCTCATATTTTCAATATGGATGAGACAGGTGTACAACTGATCAACAAACCTGGCAAAGTCCTAACAACGAAAGGTGCAAAAGATGTCCACTTTTTAACATCTAAAGAACGAGGAGAAAATGTTACTGTTGTTACATGTTGTAGTGCAGAGGGCAGGTTTAAGTATTCCGCCCACGTTAATTTTCAAAGGTGTAAACCAAAAGGCTGAATTTTCAGATGGATTACCAGCTGGATCCATTTATATGAATAAAAAGCCATCCTTCATAAAGTCGGAATTATTTCTTAAAGAGCAGTTTATTCCGAATAAACCACACGGTAAGTGTTTATTAATCATGGATAGCCACACTTCACACAGTAATGATGGCGACATGCTGCAANGTAGGTCATCTCCGGCCCACCTTTAGATTTGACATTTGTGAAATTTATTATAAAATTTGACAGTTGAAAATTTTCATGTTATGGTTTATGTTGGATTGAAATATCTTCTTTAAGTTTACTCGTCTTCCAACGATATGTATACCAGATTAATCTATAGACTTAAACTTTCATTCGATATAAGTAACTCTAAGTTTACATTCGTGTTTCTCTATGTATTGAGTATTAACAAGTATCGACGTCATGCATTTTTTGAAAATTTATTCTGTACTTAAGTATAAAATTAAAAGATTATTATTTTTATACTATGTAATATCATTGATCAGTCCATCAGATCCAGAATATCCATATTAACAATTTTATACAAATTTGGTGTTGCAATAATAGTAATTAAAATTTTTATACAACTTTAAGTTCGGTCAGGCAATATTTTCATATGAGTATCTACATGAACATTTCAAATTCGTTACAATACGTTCTTTCTTCTTGAGACACCCTGTATACAATTTTTTATTTCAAAAAATATCCGCAACTAAAGATACCAATCGACGTGTCCAAGCGTTTGTCCGTAAAATAATTACCTGAATTTTAAACAAATTTGTTCCTTTCATCATGAACGATTTAATAAAAGTTGTATAGAGAGTCAAATTCGACGAAATTTCGGGTTATCTTAGAAAGTGGCAAAAGATAGAATAAATTGATGATACTTCTCGACTGCCATTTCATAAATGATTTGACAGTTTGTTAACATTTATAGTAGTTACTCGCGTTGTCCATCAAATTCTATTTACTTTGTATAATATTTATCAAACCAGTCATTTTAAAATTATTTTCATGAAACAATAAAACTTTGAATCAATGATCTCATCAATCATAATCAAGATCTCAAATTAAAATTATTACGTTTTGAATGCAGGTTTACAATTTAGCAACTAGAAAACCAGTGGATATAAATTGAATGATAAAAGAAAACATCTTCAGCACCATGAAAGTATTTAGTTACAGTCCAGTGTTTCAACTTCCTCTTTTTAATAATGGTTGTGTTAATTGCCGGTTCTTTATTAAATTAACGGAACGCGAAAACGTGTCTTCAAATGCCAATAATTACTTTATTTCGCCGCTGCTGATACGGTGTTCCTTTTTGCTTTGAATTTGGGCTGCAACCAAGTAGATTACGCTTTTCGCTGTCAACACAATTACCATCGAGTACGTGACAGTCCCTGCTGCTGCACCAGCTGTAGTGCTGGCGTTCCAAGCAACTTTAGTTCGTATCGTTAAAAACAGAACAGTGCCAGGAAACAGAATAAAATCCTACGGTACAAACGGAGAAAATGTAACTAAAATACTTTTTTAATTATCAGAACTTGAAGAAATTTTCAATTCAGTCTTTATACTGTATTACAACGTTATCCAGCCAAAATGAAAAAAAATGTTTCAGGGTGTTAGGTCAAGCACAGGTTCTAAAGTTATTAATTCAGTTTCAATTTTTTTTGACATGTTGACAGCGAGTATGTATTGAATAATTCATTGCACAACTTTTCTACGTCTGTCAAAGTGAAAATGACATTTTCACTAGCAACATATTTTCTGAAGTCAACATGGTATGGCGGTGGTCTCAGAGAAGTAGTACCTTTTTTCTATAAAATTTGATCGATTCCATATATTTTAAATGTTGGCTTATGTATTTTAATAATATTACACAACATATAAAATTAATTCAAGTGTAAAAATCTAAGAGAAAACTTTTTAAATAATGATATTGTGAACAGCTGCTCTGCGGATTTATAGCATAAGTCATACATGAGAAGACCGATCTAACTGTTTTCATGAAAGAACCATTTTTAAATCATTTTGAAGAAACACATCAATCTAGTTCAAATACATGCTGATTGACAGTGTGTAAAAAAAATCAAAATAGGTATGCTGTATTTTGAATTCTTAGTCATTTTTAAGGAGAAATTGAAATGGTCTTGGATATTAATTACCTAGGTGTTGTATTAGATCAACAATTAAACTTTGGCAAACATGTAGATTATATATGTAAAAAGATTGGTTAAAAAGTCAGTATTTTTGGTCGATTATCAGAACACGTATCACGATTGTGTAAATTATTAAAATACGGTTATTTATCCTCATATAACATACTGTTCATCTCTGTTAATATCTCGCAACAAAAATGAAGACAACAGGCTTCAGATTTTACAAAAGAGAAGCTCATAGACGTTATCAGGTGCCACCAAAGACCCTTAAACGCAGAATGGCTAGTGTTAAACTTCGGAAAAGGAGTCTCGGACCAGAAGGTATGTGATTTTTTTAATTTTACGACAGAAATTTCCTATAATTTATTTTACTGGTGTTCTAGGGCATGAAAATGAAAAACGGTTGGTTGTTAACATCCAACGATCGGCAGCAGCTGGATTTGCTCCTGATAGAAATACAGTTCGACGTCTGGCTTACAACTTTGCTGAGAAACTAAAATTAAAACACAAATTTTCAGACAATAGCGACATGACATGTTATTCTTGGTTTTCATCATTTTTGGAAAGGAACCCCGAATTGTCGATAAGGCAAGCTGAAGGATTGTTATTATCAAGAGCTCGAAGAATGAACAGAGAAGAAACCTCAAAATTTTTTCAACTTTTGATTTATATCTTAACTGAAAATAGTATATTGGATAAACCGTCTCATATTTTCAATATGGATGAGACAGGTGTACAACTGATCAATAAACCTGGCAAAGTCCTAACAACGAAAGGTGCAAAAGATGTCCACTTTTTAACATCTAAAGAACGAGGAGAAAATGTTACTGTTGTTACATGTTGTAATGCAGAGGGCAGGTTTAAGTATTCCGCCCACGTTAATTTTCAAAGGTGTAAACCAAAAGGCTGAATTTTCAGATGGATTACCAGCTGGATCCATTTATATGAATAAAAAGCCATCCTTCATAAAGTCGGAATTATTTCTTAAAGAGCAGTTTATTCCGAATAAACCACACGGTAAGTGTTTATTAATCATGGATAGCCACACTTCACACAGTAATGATGGCGACATGCTGCAACGCCAGCAGAAACTTCACGAGATATCAAGCCGGTGCATTAATTGGAAAAGCTTGGTTAAGATCAGCATCTGTGGCCACAGCCATTAACGGTTTCAAGGCAACAGGGATATATCCTGTTAATCCAAATGCAATTCCGGATCACTTTTATTCGATAATCGATTCAGTCACGGCCACGACAGAAACTTCCCCAGAAAAAGATGCTAACCGTCACAGCATAGAATTACCCTCCACAAGCTCTGCAAGTCCTATTCCAACATGTAGTGGTGGAGACGACGGCGACGGTCCAAAAATCACTCCTTCAAAATTTTTGCAAGAAGTGTCTCCTGAACCAAAAATACCTGTATCCGTTAAACAGAGGTCCAAGTAAAGCGCAACTGTGTCATCATCATCCGAAAACATAAAAACAAAGAGGGTCCGCCTTGACAAACCTAAAACAACAAACACGGCAGAAAAGAAAAAGAAACTAAAAACACCAGAGGAATAGCCAGAAAAAAAAACAATATAGCGACAGCGATGATGAGCCCCTGGCTAAAAAAAATGAAAATCAGGAACGCTGCGTGGAATGCTTCGAAGTTTACGAAACGACAACTAAAAAAGTGGATTGGTTGCAGTGCCTTAAATGCTTAAAATGGCTACATGTCACTTGCACCATGCATGGTGAAATTTGTAACATCTGTTCTAGACTCGACTTAAGAAAAAAAAATAAAAATAGACGTTATTTAGACATGTCGATCCTGCGGCATCTCTCCTTTTTCTACGCGGCATCTCTCCCAGTAGTGTGGTAGAGATGCCGACATTGGTAAGAAAAATGTTTTTTTTGCTGTTTATGTTTTCTTAGAGTTAGAGTTTATTTTTGTATTTTAATAAGGTTTAGAGCAGTACCTGTATATTGGTTCATTTTAAAAAAGGACTCTTAAAAAATAGGAAAACTACAACCATTTTTCAAAAAGTGCGACAACTCTCCCGCATTTACCCTATTGGTGCTATGTTGGCTTGCCTAAGCTCGGCGATCACCAGTCTTGTACACATTTTGAAGGCTCTGTAGAAACAGTAACACATTTTAACAGTCTTCTATTTGTTGCAGGCAAGGATGCAAAAAAAAATTAATTTTATGAATAACTTTCAAATTCTAACCCAATTTTAGTTAAATTAGGTTATACAGCTTAATTTTCTGACTGTATCTCCATTCACTGTCTTTAATATTTACCATTTTTCACTTTTCTAAGTCTTTTCCCTGTTTATGACACTTAACGATTGAAATTTTTTAGATTAGTCGAGTCATAGAAAACTTTTAAAGTTTACATACAAATTTGAACTTGGGTTGGAATTTCAGTACAGTTTATGATGTTAAAAAGGTCTTTTGCACATTGCACAAACTATTTTGCAGTTCTACAACACTTTTAAATCTACAATTTTACAATTTCTGACGATACATGGATATGTCATTTCTTAAACGCTGTATGAAACATTTTATAATGGCTCAGGTTTAATTCGACTCATAAATACTTGTAGGTATACTATATTTTAGGTAGTTCAACTTGTCAAAATTTGTAATTTTTCACATTTGCTTATACCCAAGTGTACATTTTGAAATCCAACTTTACTAAATTGTTCTTTACAATGGTTTTTAACTTTTTTATATTGCATGAGTGCATTTTAACGTTTAACGTTTTTTAACGACTTTAACTTATATTACTACAAAATTTATTCTACTTTAAAATTATCCTTCATTTTACTAATTTCTGTGATCCACATCCCTTTTGTCAGTTTTCTCTACACTATTAGTAAATATTTCAGTTTATCCCAAAAATTTACATTTTCGTCCCATTTTTTATATATTTTATATTATTGTAAGAACAAATCAAAACAATATAGGCATATATTTTCAAATATGTACTTGTTTTTGAATGATTAAAGTATATGTGCCCAGTTTGATAAATAAAATATGTTATAGGCGTCAAATAATAGAGAGGAAATTACAAAAGCCAACAACCAAAACTGATACAATTTAAATTAAAATCGAAATATGTGCTTTTCTCTTTAACTCTATGGTAATAAATAAAAGAAAAAGAAAATTATGAATATATTACTCTTTGTTAGTTGTATTAATTACTAGATACAAAACTTAATGGCGAATGAATCTTGAGTATAACTCTTAATCTAGAGGCATATGGGACCTCCACCAAATACTCCACTGCATAGTTTTCTACACAATTTGGCTTTCAATTTTGAGATTAATCCTAGAGTTGGCGAAATCGCAATTGGTATAGGGGCATGGTGACAAGGACTTGGTATTACTGCAGGTTGGGGTGCACTATAAACGTAAGATGGCGCATGTAGAGTGGGTTGTACACAGGGTGCTGGTTGTGAAAATGACAAACACGCAGAGGCTGCTGGTGCATACGGCTGAACCCAGCCTTGCTTTACGAAGTTACTGTTCTGAAAATAAAGTTACAAATTAGCGAAATATATACTAGATTTTTATGTACATGGTGATTTCACTGTAGGAATTTATTCCTTATTGATGAATAAGTGTATTCTATTGTATAAAGCTTTGCTTTATGAAGCTTTATTTTCAAGATACAGGACATTAAAGTTTAGTTTAGAAACATTTTCTGTTATATCCCAGGAACCCTCAATAGAATTTCAATAAAATTAGTATTCGTGTATACATGAATTGTATTATCGTATTCATTCAGCATTGGATCAGTCGTTTACTAATTGAAGATAATACAATAATGCCTTGTGTAGGACTAATAAATTGGCCACCTTGTTCACTTGACTTAAACCCTTTAGATTATTTTGGTTCGGAAGCTTTGAAAGAGAAAATCTATAGCATGCCAATACAAACCCAAGATGAATTAAGACAAAGAATTCCGGAAAATATTCTCAAACTTGAAATAAAAAAGAAATTGCGCAAATAGTAGAGGAAAGCCCCGATCTGAGCTAAGACGCTTAGACGCGCAAACATACGTTTCTCAAAGAGTGGATAATTTTAAGAGAGCACCCAGACAACTCCGGTAAGTCCATAAAGATAGAGCAGGGTGACTAATTATGTGATTTTTAAAAAAAAAAAAAGAAAAAAAAGGAGGCTTCTCAAAAAAAACTGCTAAAAAAGAAGAAGCGGAAAAAAGGAAGAAAGGAGTCGACGACCACAACAATCATAACAGAGAAGAAGAACAAAAAAAAAAATAAGACACCAACGACTCCCCCCCGGAAAAAAATTTAAAAAAAAACCAAAAAAAAAACAACAATCACCCCAAAAAAGAGTACAAAAAACGGAGGAATAACATCATGACGTCGAAAAAATAAAAAAAAAAAAAAAAAAAAAAAAACAACAACACGCAGCACCGAAAAAAAGAAGAATACGACCAACGACGATAAGAAACTTTTTTTACAAAATAACTTCGGCAACCACCCACTAAAATATTTCGCACTTATTTACAAACAGTCTGTATGTGCGTGATCACAAAATATTAGTTTATTGTAGTCTTAATAGTTTTTTTCTACTAAAAAAAATTAACTGGTTTTAGTTTAATATCTGGGAAATAATTCATTTTATCAAAAAATAATTCCATTTAATATCGTTTAAATTGGGTTATCGAAAAATGGTATAAAACTTTTTGAAAGACAAATGTTTTACGTTATAGCAACATTAGAGAAACTTCCATTTCTACGACAGTGTGCAATTTTGTGGGGATATGCGTAAGACAAAATATTAGCTTTCCATGTCTGTCTGTAGTGGAAATTGAAATAAAAGTGCAAGTATCAGTTTAACATCCCGTATCTCGAAAACAGAAGCGGTTAGGAAGAAAACATATTTAGATGTTCATTTTATTTTGACTTGCTTAGATTCCTCCTAGAGCTCTGCTACGAAGTTTGGGGATACATTATACGTATGTATAATAACCATAATCGTCCTTGATTGTCTTGAATTTATTGAAACATTCTTAAATCGTTTCATTTACTCGTATTGTATTGAGTAATTATGTGTATAACTTAGTGTATGAAATGTCAAATCAACGTTAATAACAAGAGCAGTGATTAAAGTTTACAAATTATTGCTATATAATATATTTCAAACAATCAAATTGTTAGATATTGTTGTAAAACCTGTTTAGAATTTATTTGTATAATTATTTATAATCAGTGTAACTACAACAAGCTTGTGTGATAATAATAATTTCAAGTAAAATTTAAAAAAATTGTTTTTAGTGTTTTCAAATTGCTCT
Source organism: Anoplophora glabripennis (assembly GCF_000390285.2). NCBI lineage: Eukaryota > Metazoa > Arthropoda > Insecta > Coleoptera > Cerambycidae > Anoplophora > Anoplophora glabripennis. The sequence continues at coordinate 279,670 of NW_019416451.1, forward strand.
TTAACCTCCTTATTATTTTACTTAAGCTATGAGAATGAGAAATATTTGTGTAAAAAAATGTGTCGGCACCTTTTATTGATTGAATGACATAAAGTTACAATAAAAACAATAAGTGTAGGTCATATTGTTAATGTATATATACTTACAACACATGTAAACAGTAAAGCAACAGTTGCTATGACACTCACACCTTTATTTACAAACATATTAGTTCAAGTACTCCGAAGTTTTTGCATAAACTAACAAACACTGCCAATAATTAAGACTACTAGGAAACCTTTTATACTAAAAACTTATCTGAAAATTTGGTAAACGTGCTCTTTTCCAATAAAGGAAGAACCGTCGCAACGGATTTCATGAAATTATCACGAAATGTTTATTATTTTAGTTCAGCGACGGAAGGTGCATGGAATGTGAATATAAATAAGGAAATTAAATTGTTTAATTATGGATTAAATACTGCGAAAAATATAGTGGATCCAGGTGTAGAAAGTAAACTTTTCTTAAATAAAGAATGTTCATTACCAATCGGCCTTTAGATGGTTATCGCTAATAGATGAATTTGTCGAAAAATTGTTTTTTTGTCTGAGATAAGGTTGTTGAAGTGGAAAATTAAAAACATTTTCAGGCATAGCTCTGAAACATTTTAAACATAGATTTATACAATTTCTTGTAAATAAAAAGGCCAGTGACATGCAAACATCGTGCTCAAAGTCCTTTTATTATAAAGCAAAAAATGTAATGCCATTGTGTAAAACATAAATTATGATATATTTAAAATTTTTATTGATAAGTATAAAAATCTTATTGCGTGTCCCTAACATGCGTTGTTCAGGAGAAATATTGACTTAAATTTTATAATGCTGTTATCAATTATAGATAGTTGAGTATTTTGGTACATTCCAGTCTAGATAAACATCTCGTCTTTCTGCTAAAGCAATTAATTTGGATAAACTAATATATAAATTCATTTTTTATACTTCTCTATAAAGACTTTATGACGTCATCAATCTTTACCTACAATTATTGCAACAGGAATAAGTTTGCGGATGAGAAACAGGACTAAAAGTTCAAACATTGAAGTGAGAACGCTAGATGTTAGTAATGTTACTTTCATTGCTGTCATTTTGCAATTGCTGCATCCAGCATAGGCTCTTTCTCTATAAAAAATTGCTCAGATCTTCTGAACCATTCTTGATGCCCATTGTGAGAAGAAAACCATGAATTAAATTATTTGCATTGCTTTTCAGTAGGTGTTAAACTTAAATCGAACAAAATGTTCATAGTTGTCCAAACCATCTCGATCGGATTTAAGTCCGGGTGATATTGAGGAAGTCTTCAAAACATCGTGGCCCTTATCGTTGAAGAGCTTAATTAAATCGTATAATTTGGCTTGAAGCATCCATTCGTGATTTCCTTCATTGAACTCGCATTAAGAGGATTTATACTTATTACCAATACGCTCGTAGTAGATAGCAAATTAGACATTAGGCGGGTCCAATTGACCCACAAATTTATTCCTATCAAACTGTACTGGTCTGTTATTCAATTCGTACATGACACAAAACATTTGTCCCATAACATCGTGATTGTGGCCATTTCCATAAACCCCAAAATTTTTTCACAAATCAAATATAAAAAGATTAATTTAAGATTTTTGCCTATCTGTACTAACAAATAGTAAAGTTCGTTGGTTTCAGACCTTTTGACCCGATTGGAAGTTGCGTTTATTCTTCAATACTTAACACATAAATTCATTTACTTGCTGGAAGCTGGAGTAATGGTTAAGGGAGCAGAAAACTGTACGGTGTAGGCCGAAACTCCACGGCTAGTGAGTGACTAGAGTCAATAGTAGAGAAAAGAGTTGTTTAGGCCGGATAAAAATGTTTTTTTTAATTACGTGTTTTTGGTTCGCGTAAAAAGTTATGACACGTACAAAAATTTCTCAGATGCGCAATCAAAATTTGTAAAACGCACTTTAATGTTGAAGCCTTGTAGTCAGTGGCGGCTTTTGACTTGCATTCGAGGCAGGGCGAAAAATGTAGGTACAAAGTATTTAAAACAATCAAATATAAATGGGTAGTTTTATTTTAATTATTATTGAAATATAAGGAAAATGTACTCAACATTATTTTTTATGGCGAAAGTCCATTCGTTTGTTTTTATTCGAAATAAATTTTTCAATAACTTTTTCATTAAAGTTTGGTATTTGTCACACCATTGACTTTTGCAAGTGCTACGATCAATTTAAATTTTTATAATATTTTAAAAAATACACAAGAAGCAATACGTAATTAACAAAATTTTACATAAAATTTGAAAATTAATTTTTAAATTACATTTTTTTTACTATGAAAATTTCTAGAGGGGCGGCTTCCCAGTCCCCCTGCATCAGCCGCTACTGCTTGTAGTATATTCTCACCAAGTCTCTTAAAGAAACTTTAGATTTAGAAAAAATTACCATCATTCCAATGTTTCCGGTTAATGGACTCATCAGCGGGTTTCGGGAGTTTGTTATACATGAATTGAGTATTTTCCGAAAGCTTTACAAAGTTTAATTAATTTTTGGACAATTGAAACACATCGATTTTACCATTTTTTTGTTAATTGCAAAATTATTTTTGCCCTATAAAAACTGGAGCAATACTATCTTGTAGAAAATTTCACATAAAACAAAAATGATCCCTTTCATTTTCTTCGTGCGATTCAACTGAGGTATTAAAGAAAAACAAATGAAAATGAATCATTTTTTTAGGCGTAAATTGTTAATAACAGTCCGTAGTGGTATTAGACCCAATAAGAACTGAAATGGACATCAAACCGGGCCTAGCGAATCCCTATAGAACCTAGCCCGAGAACAACAAAGGTAAGTAAAAGATTTCTAGCTAGACCATCATATTTTAAATACTAGCACGGGCTGTGAAAGCCTATTTGTAAAAAAATAAGGTTTATGGAAAATTACTATCTCTTATCTTCTGCCTCCTGGTATATGACGTTAATAAAGGTCACTTGTAATTTCTATTATTGGACTGATTTATTTCTACAGTAATATTCTTTAAATTTTCCCTAGAGTGTCATTAGTGATTTATAACGGCCTGGAGTATTAATTTCCATTTTGTGAATTCCAAAATAGGACGATTATTGCTAAACAACAGACCTGTGGGACACCAAAGATTTTAAAAACCACCAGTTACTCTAAATTTCGCAAATTTTCGACCTATAAATGCAACACTTGATAAAAAATATTTGACCTCAACTACATCCACCTTTAAAGAATGTGTTTCACGTATTTTACTGCATCTTACATTTTACTTATTTAAGACACAGGGCCATAAAATTAAACTGCTCTAGAAAAGTACATGAAACAGCTCTAGGAATAACGTTATTTTAAAATTATTACACCACTGTAAGGTGCTCTGCAGAGCGTGATATATGTCCGTATTCTCCTATATTACCGTTTGTGTAAAAAAGTCGGTAAGAAATTATTATCTTACTTAGAGAACCTCCCGGCAAATAGTTCCCTATGAACGACTTCATTTGGATCGTGTTATCTGCTATTGTAATTATGAAAATTAGCACCACTCTCTGCAAATGCAATCGTAATCATGTGGATAACTTTCTTTTAAATAAAAAGAATACGAGTACTTTACGACAGAAAGTTTTATTGTTCAATGGTAAAGGGGGTTTAAAGTGTAACTAAAATTAAATAAAAGGTAGATCTATGTCGTTTCAATTTATTAATGTTTCGAATAGAATTATTTCAAATTCCAAGAAAATATGTCTGACTAAAAAACCTTTTAAGATTGTTAAAACCTATGACTAATTATAACCATGGCATTTTTGAACAAATAATGTAATAATTTTGATATGTGATGGATAATAGGTAATAATAATTATCATTACCTAAAATAATTTTAAAATCACTCAATTAGATGTGATATCTAATTACAGTTTCTCATAAGTTGTGTTTTATGAAGCATATTCATATACATTTTTTATTTTTATACAGGGCGAATCGGGAGGATCGCACCAAACTGCAGGAAAGGATTCTACCCGTCAAAATAATAAGAAAAAACTCAAATGTTATGCGATTTTCATTTGTTTTCAAACTATCACGTACATTTCAATAAAAAAATTATTGATATTCTATTAATCATAGCGTTCATTGATTAAACATTAAAAAAACACCATTCTAAACACTTATTGCTTCGTCTACGAAGGGCATCTGCAGCTCTTTTCAACCAGTCCCATAAACAGTAATGTAGTGCTGTGAAGTCTGAAGATCTTGGAGGCCAGCTATTGGATCACCGCGACCAATCCAACGCCTCTTGTTCAAATGTAGCTTAACTGGACGAATGAAATGCGCAGGAGCTCCATCGTGATGATCGTATATTCGCATTCTCGTGTTTACAGGAACAGTACTTGTATTCATTTTGTAAAACATTTAAGTAGTGGTGTCCTGTGTATCGATTCTCCAAAATGAAAGCGCCAATTAGATAACTTTCGATCATACCACACCACACGTTTACCGAAAACCTATGCTGAAAATTGCTTTCGAAGTTATGTGAGGATTTTCGTCTGATCATACATAAGAAATCCGAGTATTACTTATGCCGTCACGAGTGAATGTTATTGCTTCTTCCGTAATAAGTTTGCGGTATACAATAAGATGATTATTATTGATCCATCGACAAAACTCGATACGCTAATCTTCCGGTTGCACATAAGTTTTGTACTCTCTGTACATGGTATATGAAGCAGGGCTTATATCCGCTTATTACTCTTTTTTGTGGAATGCCCAATTGAGTAGCAACTCTTGGTGGTAGTTGCATCATCTTCTATTAGACCCAGATTATTTTCTACCTTGTCGAGGAGCTCGTTCAGATGTTAGACTAGCACTGGGAAGCTTTCCGGTTTCGCACCATTTTTTGAAAACTCTGATAAATACATTTTTATCATGACATCTGTGATGTGGAAACCGTTGACGGTATACTTCAACAGCAGTATTAGCATTCCCATTACAAAAACCATAAACAAACCCTGACCAACAAATGACTGACATATATCCTACTTTTGAAACTGGAACATGACATATTCTGATTTCAAATTTTTTAAATTTGTAATTACGATACACCTATATCTTGAAAACAAATGAAAATCGCATAACATTTGAGTTTTTTCTTTTGGTGCAATTATTCCAACTCAACCTGTATATGTGTAATCGTTTCTCCAAATATAAGAACATAATTATCAAACTTCCTATATTTCATTGCATTTAAAGTTTCTCAGAACAGGAACTAAAATTTCATAGGAGATAAAAAATCTTTCGAAACCAATTTTGTATTAAATGTAAATTAATCATAGGTGTATGAACGAAAAATTTATGGGAGGCTCAAAATGGTAAGAGTTCATAAAAATACCATACAATTTTCTTACCTATTCAATAAACACGTTACACTCAAATAAACACAGGTATGCACAAAATGGTTTCTAACCAATAAGGTTTTCGAGTTATATTAAAAAATATAGTTTCATTCAATAAGGTAACTTGTATATTTATCGGTCTAAATTGTGTTATTCCTAAAAGAGTAGGATATCCGTATACAGATGAAGTAATACAAATACTACCATTAAGAACAAAAAAACGGCGTAAATGATAATTAGACATCGGAAACTTTGTGGCGACAATCGGATAAATAAACAGTAGTAATCTATATTAAGCTAGTAAGCGTCAATGCGCGTTGTAGTAGTAGAAATAAGCTAAATCTGTGGTCAAGCCGTGTGCCGCTCTATGCTCACAATACACAATGCTACTGAGCTCATTCGTAAAATAACCTGGATTGTTCACCACGCCAAGCCAACAGGGCAGGCATTAGGGTGCTGTTAGATACGTAGCGAATAAATTGATTGATACGAAGCTTCAGATCAGAGGTAGACATGTACATGTTATTGTGCAATGACGCGGATAATAAGATTACTAAAATGTGAAGTAATTGGTACTTCGCCACCATCAGTAAAAATAGCATATATTATTAAAAACTTCATCTGTTTTAGATACCCACCTGTGATCTCGGTAAATATTGAACGACCATTTTCATTTTTGAAATGGTTCGGCGACACCGATCGCCGGAAACGACTAACGGCAGAACACTTAGGACAAATGTTAACTGCTTTTTTTGTTTCATACTACCATGCAAATAGGTACTACCACAATGCGGCCGCAATAAGATTTTCGATCTCCAATGGTTACGTTGACAAATAACAAACTGTATTTGAACCTGTTTTAGATTTATTTTAACACTGTAATATTTATTTTAGGCAAACAAAACAATAACTCGAAAATGATTTTATGTAAAAGAGATATTTTCGTATTTTATTATGTGGTTTTTCAAAAAAAACCCAATTATTTTATTATATTTCGATATCAAGATTATTTGGTTACATCTGTGCTACTTCATTTAGTTAAATACATACTTTGTATTTAAAACTTTTACTTTATATCAGCAAAACATTGTAATATTGTTAAACTTTTGTGGATATGGTTGTGGCGTTCAAATGAAGTCCTCTAACTTTGAAATATATTCGGCAATCCATTTTTTTTTAATGTTTTCGAACTTCACGATCGATATACCTTCCTCTATAAGACAAATAATTTTACGTCTCACTAAAGTTGGTAATAATTAATGAAGTGAGTGTATTAGTCATTTGAATATTACAAGGGTGATACTGTAAATTACAGCAACCGCAAAAGTTTTAGATTGTATTGACATATCGGAGCCTTGTGTCGCCAGAGGGTCGACTGCATTGTGCTGCTTTATTATCAGGCAACATGCACCGGCTGTACTACTGCACTTACACATGCAATTGAAGAATTGCCTTTCATGACGCTTTATCTGCCGTTGTCTTTTTATAACACATTTTTTACCCTCGCTATCGACCGATCTCATGCGAACGTACGGCCCCGTTTTATTTTTGTTTAATTAGCGCAAAATTGCACGGTTCTTTTTTCTTCGCCGATAAACATGTCACATGTTGTTAATCTTATTTATGTGTAGTTTGGAATTTATGTTTTTGTATCTCCGGTTAAAAGAGCAAATAAAGCCTCATTTTATTGGACGCAGTAAAGATTGCTATCGGAAATGGCGTTGTATTTATAGGATGAAGTTTTTGGATTTGAAGCCATGTAATGCACCATTTTTCCAGTATCTTTCCAATATTTCTAGTTTTCGTTAATGAGTATTTTCTTTGAAATTTGTCTAGCGGTTTCTTTTTAAAATGCTGGAGAAACATGAAGACTTTTTTCGGCCAGATCGAGAGAATTCTGCTAAAGCCAGACGGTAGACGATATCTTAGTGATATTCTATAACGTTATTATTTACGAAAGTACTATTTAAAGAAGACTTGTAAGATCTTGATTGAATGTTGGTCATAGAAGATAAGGATGAAATTTTGATGAATTTGCGCAGATGAAACTGAAAGAGCAAGTATGGTTTCATCCTTGTCGCCACTTGTGGCAAATATTTGCATAAAATCCTTCTAAAACAAAGCGTGGAGTCAGCCGTTGTACAGCCAAAATGTTGGTTCAGATATGTTGAAGAGACATATTTCATCTGGCCTCCTGGATATAATAACATAGAAGGAACCACATTAATGGAATACATCAAAACAAGCTTTTAAGTGTTCTTGTCAGGAACACAAGTATCTAAATGCTTTGTTATTGCATCAAGCACGCTTCACCTGCGAACCAGAATACTTGGACCGGGAAAAACACCACCTATGATCAGTTCCAAGCGGAAATGAATAATTGTAAGATTGTAATGAAATAAAAGTACCTATAACAAGGAATTTATAAGTGAAAAGTGCATTGTACGAACAAAATTGAGTATAAATATTGAATTACTTTATACTGTAAAAGAAGAATGATGGGAATTGTTAATATGATATTTAAGTTAATAAGAGATTACTACTATATGCATACGGGGTCTGCTATAAGAGTTTGCCGATTAGTCCCATTTTAAAAATGCCAATCTACCAGGAAAGCATTTTTGTACAAAACTAGTAAAATGTCAGATGTGACGGTAAAATATTGCCACACGAGTTTAATGGGAACGCCCCATATAGACAACGGTTAAGCCGTCATATTTCAAACAAAATACGATTCAGATTGGAAACCTATATCTTGCGTCGAGTGTACCTACTATCAAGGCATTGGTTACGTGAAAAAATCCGTAGAAAGAGAACAAAAATCAGATTACTGTCCTCCCTCACCTACCTTACTCGCCAGATCTGCCTCCTTGCGATTTTTTCTTATTTTCAAAATTAAAATAAGTGCTGAAGGGACGCCGCGCGCCGTTTTCAGACTATGGATGACACCAAAACAAATTCGATATAGACTTTAAAGGCCATTTCAGATGAAGCTATCCAGGACTATTTCGCTGGGAAAAGTGTGTGAATAGGGAGGAGATAAGGACCAATAACTTATAAAATTTTAAAAAAAGTTCGGTTATTTTATGAATAGACACACATTTTCTTATATAAAATAGGTTTCTAATTTAAAATAAAGAAGCTATTAAAAACATTGTCCATTGTGAACTTACTAACATTATCCAATCATGACAGGACTTTTTTCTCCATGAGCTCCTGCACTAAGGTACGAGTATATATTGAAGCGAATGTTTGAACCAATCCGAGGGTAATGGCCATTTACATTAAACATTAAACTGAAGTACAGTGTAGGTAAAACAATAAATAAATTAGGACTTAGACAGTGATCGACAATCCTGACACATGTGTATAAAAATTCAATATGCATGGTTAACAAACATTTCAATTACGTTTCCACTATTTGGCGATCTTAATTAGTTATCCAAGTCAAGGTTTTAGTGGGATAAAGATCAATAAGTAAAAGAACACTATATTTTAAATCATTGCCAACTTTTCGGTGTTATTTTACATCATCCTCAGGGTTTTAAAATACAAATAATGTTTTTTTATAAAATTCGTTAACATATTAAAATAATTTAAAAAATAAATACATAATTTAGAATTGTAAATGAATTTGTTTTTTTTAAATTATTTTAATATGTTAACGAATTTTATAAAAAAACACTATAATTTAGAGCCCTGAGGATGACGTAAAATAACACCAAAACGTTGGCAATCATTTAAAATATAGCATTCTTTTACTTATTGATCTTTATTCCACTAAAACCTTGACTTGGATGGGTAAGTAACACTGTTGATTCTTGTAGGTACTCTTCAATAACTTTAGTTGAAGATTGACTTACAAAATCATATTATATTTATGTTAAAAAACAGTGAACCACGTTACTACATTACAGATGAATTTAAACATGTGTCCTGTTACATATTGTTTATCTAATTATTTTTATGTACAGTTAAAACACTGTTCCACATTACTACATCACAGATGATTTAAACATGTGTTCTGTTAGACCCCTAGCAAAATTACGCACCATACCGGGTGATCACATAATGAATCTGAACAAATCATAGCAAAAACTCATAAAAGATTAGGAGTAATACATTTTAAAATGTAACAGTACAACGTAAAAGGTAACTTTTACACAATGTATGTTTAATTCACTTACATTTTTTGTATACAAAAACCATTGCAAACATGTAGTCTATGTAAATTTTCTCTATTTTATCAGAGAAGGCTCTAATGATTTTATGCCTTAACACTAGCCACTAGTATTGTAACAGAAGTTAAATATTTTTTCACTACATCTCATTAATATCACTCCAATATGGTTTCGAACAAATGTAATTTAGATGCTTATTGCAGATCAATTTCCTATAAATTTTTAAATGTATTTACTCCCGCTTTCTATGCATGTAGTCAGTATTCCAGAGTCCTATTTCGCGCATTTTCCAAACAAACGATGGAAACAGGTGGAATATATTTGCCTCGCTTTACACAGCCGCCTCTATTTTTTTGCGCATTTAAAATAAAATCGTTTAAAATGAATGGAAAAACCGTCGATTCCGTGTCTTATTTCGTATTTGCACGACAAGCAAAAGCGGGCTTAAATAAAGTGTAGTCTCTGGAGAACCAAAATGCCGGGCGATTCCCGTTCCTGTAGAGACAGCGGTATTCATGGCACTGAAAGTAACCCTACAAAGTAACCCTCGGAGATGTGTCTTCATTCGATTGAATTCCCACTAGACGCCGCCACGGCCTTTTTGCAACCTATTGCTCTATGTAAATACCGATAGCATGATTTCACTATCACCTTATTGTCACATATATTATTTTCTATTCGTTTTCTGCTATTACCCTCTCACGGTGGGGGAAATTGATGAACAAGGTTGCGTTAAGAGATAGCATCTTCAGACGTGACATTCTTAAATTACCTGCTGCCTTTGCAAAACATGGTTCCACAGTTAACTAAAAGTTGAAGCTACCCAAAAGTTCATATATGCAGGGTGTAACGTAAAGGTTGGGAATAAATTAAATGGTGGATTTATTTTAAAAAATAAATATTTGTCATAAAAAATTATGCTCTACGAGTTTTCTTTTCCAAGCTACAGGGCGCTTAAAAATTTCAAAAAATTTAGTTTTTTAATATCATTTTCAATGCAAAGTCTTTTTTCAATGCCTATTTGACCATGTTCGGTGGCTGAGACAAAGGATACTTCATAATGTTTTTGTTATTTTTATTTTCCTATGTTAGCAATGGGAAAAATGGTAATTACAAAAAATTTATTTACGGAAAAATTACAAGAGCTAGAAATAAAACGCAAGAGGGTTTTGTTTAAAATCATTATAAAAAAATATTAAATAAAGTGTCGAACCACAATTTTCTTCGAAAAACCTTACAGTACAATCCGCACGCATGCCACTGAGTAACTTACAAAGCTAATCTTTTTCCTGTTACTAGGGGATTATCAAATTAAGCTAAAGCTAAAATTTCGTTCTAATATCTTATAATGTTTTAAAGTTATTGGAGAAAAACTAAATTTTTTGAAACTTTTTAGCGCCCTGTAGCTTGGAAAAGAAAACCTGTAGAGCATAACTTCATATGAGAAAAATTTATTTTTTAAACCAAAAAATCCCCCGTTTAATTTATTCCCAACCTTTACGTTACAAATTGAAATTTTAATGTATCACCATCATTTCAAAAGTGACAGATATATTAGTCGTAAAGCAATAAAACAATAATAGTATGGATTTGCCTATAAAAATTAAAAAAGTGGAACACCAGTAAGCGTTACAAAGTTAGACTGTGTTGGGTGCCATGGTACAAAAGCATTTGTGGAAACGAGAAAGCGGATGAGCTTGCTAGGAAGGGATCCGCGACAGAGTTCATTGGCGGAGCCCTTCTGTGGCACATCTCCCAGTGTGGTCAGGTGGGCTCTGAGCAAATGGACTGAGACAAAACACAGGAAATACTGGACTTCAAGGCCAGGACATAGCCATTCTAAGGAAATCATGGAGTATCCATCGAAGGAAAGAGCAAACGATTTACTGAGCTTGAACAAAATCCGGCTCAGGAGAGTGACAGGACTCATAACGGGACACTGTCACTTTAGGAAACATCTACATAAGGTAAAGCTTGTAGACAGTCCGGTCTGCCGAGGATGTGAATCGGCGGATGAAACTTTTCTGCATATCCTGGGCGAGTGCCCGGGATTTGCACGTAGTAGAATGGCGTTCCTGGAGAGACCTTATTTGGAACCCAAGGAACTGAGAGAAGTGTCAGCAACTTGCTGAATAGAACTAGTAGTGGGACACACAATAGGCCTAATAAGGCCGCGGTGCTATGGAACTTATTAGGACGAACCACTAGGAAGAAGAAGAAGAAGATAAGCGTTACAAATGAGGAAAATTCTTTGAATGTCATGTTAGATGTAATGGAAAATCCAATAAATTCGACACAACAGAGGGCTTTAAATCATAACATAAGTCGATCGATTCAAAAAAATTTGCAAACGGAAAAAATTACATCCATATAAAATTCATTTGTTAGGTACAAGAATTGAAAGAAGACGATTATGATCGTATAATCGAGTTCTGCGAAGTTATTATGGATAAATTAAACGAAAATGTCAACTTTATCACCCACATATAGTTTTTTGATAAATCTACATGTTATTTAAACAGGCACATAAATCGACACCATTGTAGGTTTTGATCATACCAAAATCCACATTGGACGGAAGAAGTTCACATCCAACGACCACAGAAAGAAAATGTTTGGTGTAGCATTATTGGGGGACCCTATTTTATTACCTTTACAAGAACATATTATTCCAGAGCTTAGACGATTATTCCTGAACAATAACAATCCCAATTTACCGTCAGAGCAAATATGGTTACAATATGATGGGGCTCCTCCATATTTTGGGCGTGTGGTACGGGCATATCTAGATAAATTTTTTCCTAATAAATTAATTGGACGCAGAGAGGCAATTGAATGGCCAGTTAGGTCTTCCGATATGACCCCTCTTGACTTTTTTCTGTGGGGTCACATAAAAATTATAGTCTACACAAAACAAAAATAGGCCGCAAAATATCGCAATATCGAGTTGCAGGAAAGGATAAGGCATGAAATTTCCTCTATTCCTCCTAACATACTATTAGATTTACTACAAAATTTTGTTTAACGAATACATTACTGTCAGGAGATAAATTGTGAACACTTTGACGACTTTATAAAATAGAATTCCAATAAAAATATTTGTTGTTTACTAAGACTTGTTTTCTCTTTTTTTTAGTCTGGTTAATTATTATTTTTATAAAATTTAAAATATCCATAACATTTATTAAAAAATATATTTTTTTATTTAATGCGTTTTTATCAACCCTGAGCGATTTTAATCTCTGTAAAAAAAACTAATAATAAAATTAAATCATATCTATCCATAATATCCCTTTTTCTTTCATAAAAATGGCAGTAAAAAGTTACTTTCAAAGTCCAATATCTCGAAAATGGTTAATTTAGGCACATGGTGTGCTATCTGAATTTTGTTTAGAATTTCGAAGAATTGAAATATGGAATAATATCCATTAAAGAAAAAAACCAACTTTGTTTAGTCATAACATTTTGACTGATCCTATATACCTAATTTTTCTTTATTATACAGGGTTCTTCACGGTAAATGGCCTATTAAACGTTTCCGAGGAACCAAAGACAATATGACTCTGAAATTTTGTTTACGTGGGTTATCAGATTTGTTCCCTTCAATGAAAATGCCATCAACGTAGCACTTCCGGTTATACCGGAAGTAGCTGTCAACTTCGTTATTTTAAATGGAACATCCCATATATTATTACAATATCAACAAGATAAATTAATAATAAGTCAAAAATGTTAAAGCTTCCCTGTACCTAAATCTAACCGTTTTCGAGATAATTGACATTTAAAAAAAAATTGTTGTGTTTCGAAAATTCCTTATATCTTCCTTCTTCCTGGGAGCTTTCATTTGCTTTTCTGAGTACACAAAGAACATAAGATGCACTACATTTCGCTATCAAAATTACCTGAAGAAAATTCTACTAAGTGTCCCATTTTTCACGTTACATTTTGAAAACTTAAAACCGACAGAACTTTTTAAATTCAAATAGCATACCCTGTAATTTTCTGCATCATATTACAGAAAATCAAATTATCTCTTCACCGATATAGGCATTGTAGGGGTTACAATTTTCTCAGATATTTGTGGTTTACTTACATTCTCACGAATATTACGTTAAAATATCATCAAATGTGCCTTGAATGGCACAAATATTGGTATTGTCATTCAGTATTCTAAAAGTGTTAAGAATTTTCTTGACAATAAAAATGCAGAATAATTAATTATTCTGATGAAGATATTTTGGAATTATTTTATATCCATAGGACATTCATCATGAATCAGTATTGCTATTTTGCAACATTTGAAAAATTGGACGCGAATGAAACTCGGCCAGCTTTTTTTCATAATTACAATAAAAAAATGCGTTGTTTCACGTTTGTTGCATCTTTTAAATAATGATATTTACAAAAAAAATAATAATAAGATTTCCTTCCAATGGCATACTATTATTAGTAACTGCAAATACAATAAAGAGCAAAGAAGCGTTCTTGGATTAAGACAACAATGAAATGTAAAGTAAACAAAATTTTAAATTATAGTATCCTCTCAACTTCATTCCGAATATCATAAAATTATAATAATGTATTTATTAGTTCTTTTACATTATTTATCTTTGCTATTCTTTAAAAAGATTTACGACAACATTAAAAATTAGAGAAAAATTCTAAGAAAACCAACCGACATCATATCATTAATTGTTCCGTTTCAGTTGCAAAATACCAGATCATAGAAATACAAGCAATAATTTTGATTCACGGTGAATGTTCCATGTATCTAAAATAAATTCAAAATATCTTCATTAGAATAATTATTTTGCATTTTTTCTTGTCGAGCAAATACTTCGTACTTGTAGAATACGGAATGACAGTACCAGTATTTGCCTTTCAAGACACATTTGATGATATTTTTAACGTAATATTCTTGAGATTGTAAGTAAATCGCAAATATCTGAGAAAATTGAAACTGTAACCCCTACAATGACTATATCGGTGAAAAGAGAATTTGATTTTCTATAATATGATGCAGGAAAATACATGGTGTTCCATTTGAATTTAAAAAGTTTTGTCGGTTTTTAGTTTTCAAAATGTAAAGTGAAAAATGGGACGCTTAGTATAATTTTCTTCAGGCAATTTTGATAGGGGAAGATAGTGTATCTTATAATCTTTGTGTATTCCGCTAGCATCTGTCAACATTTTTATAATGTCGATTATTTCGAAAACGGTTAGATTTAGGTACAGAGGCGCTTTAATATTTTTGACTTATTTTGAATTCATCTTGTCGATAATGCAATAATATATAGGGTGTTCCATTTAAACTAACGAAGTTGATAGCTACTTCCGGTATAACCGGAAGTGCTACGTTGATGGCATTATTTTTATTGAAGAGAACATATCTGATAATCCCCGTAAACAAAATTTCAGTCACATTGTCTTTGGTTCCTCCGAAAAGTTTAATTGGCCACTTACCGTGAAGAACCCTGTAGAATTATAAACTTTAAAAAACAGTAAAATGTTTGCAACAAGTATTACTGTGTTTTACATAGTGCTGACATACTTAAATATGTCCGTTCATTGATACTAGTTGTTGCTTGGAATAATAAAAAATTACATTACACCCGTCATAGAACATTGATATTGTCCAATATCCTGCAATGCCCAATTATCTGCAATTTTAATACGATGAACCGTAGTATTAATCATAAATGCAGGTAGACTAGGCGCTATCTGTTTTGGTTTGGGTGAATCGTATAACCAGGGAGATTTTTGGCTTTCAAATTTCACTAGAAATGAAAATTTTTTTATGCGCATAAAAAAACGTGGGCGAGAAATTCAAGAAAATTGTACGGGTGGTGATGGAGGAAGCAGAGAGCTCGGCCGCTTCGGCCTACTTGAAATTGAATCGGCGAGTTCAAAACCGCGACGCGCTTGAAAATTTTTAATATCTCAGCTCTAGAGGTCCGATTTTTTTTTAATCGATATCTCGCGAGTTAAAAAAATAATTAGCGTATTTTCAAATGCCTATCGTTAATAGCTATTGGTCTTTCAACAATTCGATAATTATTTATCTTTAAACTTCCTTTAATTATCAACATATTTTTTTATTGTATCAAAGGTAAGCGCATGAACTTATACTGTTTATCAAAGATCAAAAACAAATTTATTTAAATATTCTAAAATGAAGAAAAGTATTGCAAGCTTAGACTTGGTAAGTATTCGGAATACCAAAGGTATTTTTCAAAAAAAAGCCCGGATGTCCCAACACATTTAGTGTAAATGACGGTTAACTTTGATCGGCTATAATTACGTAATTAATTAACCCTTCAATCTGTTTTTTTTTAAAGAAGCGTCTTTCCAAGAACTTTTAAAATCTATTTTAAAAAATTGATTTGGTTGAATATTCACAGTTATTCTAATTGTTTATAAGTACAAAAATTCTACTATGTTTAAACAAGCGCCAGAGCTCTCCTAATTGACGGATTCGGATTTTTCAAAGCGTTTGAAAGCTTGAGAGCCCTTCTATATGTGATTAAATTTTCAAGTATCTGAGGGCCTTTGTTTTTGCTGTGCACAATTTTGAAAATTTGCAAATTTTTTTTCAATATTTGAATTGCAAAATTACTATGCAAAATCTATCAAACCAATTTTGATGAAATTAGGTGTGATGATTCTACATAAGTTTTCTTGAGCCAAGTATGAAGGTCCTATATCCAATTTTTTAGACGATTTTTTCGATTTTTACAATAATAAACATGATTTATTCGATTTGTAACCAGTCATATTTTGTAAAAAATTTAATTACAAACATTTTTCCTTATCTATTTTCGCCTAAAATCGACTCTTGAAATGATACATAATTAAATAGGAAGAAAAATATAACATTTTTCGAATTTTTTTAACATATTGTGCCGCCAAAAGTTAAGCCCACGTTTTTTTTATGCGCATAGAAAAATTTTCTTTTCCAGTGATATCTGAAAGCCAAAAAGCCAAAAATTTCCGTGGATATACGATTCACCCAAATATGGACTTTTTGAAACAGATACCGTCTGGACTAAAGGTATTTTTTTCATTGTGCCAATGCAAATTTCATTGTATTAATAAATTTTTACGTTTTACGTAACTTCAGTAAAATTTTTACATTTTCCTATACATCATTACAGTCATTTTATTACTAAATAATAAACTGATTAACCCATCGCTACTAATCATTATCTTTATTACTTTAGTACATTACTATTAACTAGTATGACGTCGTTCATTTTTCCTTTATTACTCGGAATATTCAATTACAGCTAATAAGACAACCTTAAGTTAAATTGCAGTAAAACGCGCGATTAATAAATAATCTCCCTTTCATTTCTTCTTCAATGCAGCATTTCGTCCTTTATTAACACTATTGTTACGGATAGGTACATATTTCAGTAATAACTTTGTTTTATTAACTGAATAATTTAAATTAACGTTACATGAAATCCATCGTCGAAACAAATTACAGTCCGTCAATAAACTTAGAAGGGAGGTTCCATCCTTGTAAAATGAATATAACTAAAATTAGTTTTATGTAGGAATGAGTCACAGTCGTATTCTGGCGTATTTAGTACCGCGACGACCTTTAAATCTGCCAGCCGGGCGGGCACAGATGATAGTGCGGCGCTGGTGGTGCGAACGCGAGCCGAAGGGACGCCCGCCGTCGGGGCGCCGTGCCAAGCCGTCGCCTACTTGCGTGAGCTAATGTCACTCATTTGCAGTCTTTATTGCACGCTCGCTGCTGCAGGTATTGCGGCTCTATGCAGGCCCATTGTTCTAAAAACCATTATTAGGCATATTTCAATCGCTAATCTACAATTGCAGCCCACATTGGAGAATAATAAAGACACTTCGCGTTTTTGCTCGATATGTAGGTGAACCAATTTTCTGAGCCTTGTACTACTTTGTCCCACAAAATTGTATGTTTCTATTAGGTTCTTATGTTGCGGTTATCATCGATTTCTCGAAGTCCAAAAAGACATAGAAAGCGCTACAGTTTTAAAAGCACTTACAAAATTTGAAAATTTTTTATTTTGGTGCGGTGACAACTAGTTACATTGGTATAAAAAAGTACATTACATTGTGAAGTGGATATGGGTATACTGTCACATAATAAGTCAATAAATCAATTCTGTGGAGGTAGTTTAAGAAAGATAAAAATGCTATTACAATGAATTTTATTAGAAAGTTATTAAGAAACATAATAAAACGAGAAATGAGTATATCCAACGACCTCAGTCATTCTGAGGTCTTTGAGTATATCGCATAAGAACTATTTATTGATACTTCAAAATGACATAAAATCCAATACTAAAAAAATTTGGTCTCACGTGAAAGTTCTTTGATACCTCAGTATATGACATACCTTGGTGCAGAATATACCTAATGATTTGCAATGTATTGTCAGTACCTAATTTGGTATCCAGGTTACAATACAGATCTAATAGCATAGAAAATATCCTGCATCGTTACCTAAAATTTTTAACCTTTAAGATTGACAACTTGTATTGTATTGTCATTCCTCAAAATTCCTCATAAGTATACTGCGGGATAGATATTCATTTCTCAGTCTATCTGATAGATAGAAACTTTGTTCCTGAATATTCTTATATAAAATAATACATAATAACATCAATTGTCCGAATATATTACACATGTTAAATTTTCATGTGTCTACCTTTGGAATACGAAACTTTAGAACATTTTACCTTTCTATTCTACGAACAAATGCCTTGATGTTTTCGTCCCATTAAAGTTGTGTTAAAGTTGTACTAATATAACAAGGACAGCTTGATACGAGTATATTCGATGTTAATATCACTGATAAAAAATCTATTTGTAAAGTAATTAGACAGTACTATTTTAATTCTTATATGTAGTAAATGTAGTAACCCTTTTGTCTTGTTAAATATTGTTTTTTTATGTTTTCTTTATGTAAAACCCATCCCGTAATAGGTCTTGTACTGTGGGGTGGTGTAACTATATAAAATTAATAAATAAATATATAGATAAATAAATAATTGACTGGATTAATTTTGCACTTTGTTGGGTTACTGCGTTGACAAATTATTTTAAAAAAATGTTTAAATCCTGTGGAAAAGTAACGATTTTCAATATGTAAATAGTCAGATGGACAGAGTGAAAGATAAAAGTCAACCAAATACTTCAAATGTGTGAAACGTTTATTATTTTATACAGTAGAAGTATTTGTCTACACGCCTGTTTTACAAATTTCAATCAACTTAAATTTTATTCGATTTTTTTAATACAATAATTTTGTACATCCTCTTATTTTGTTTAACATTTAAAATGGTATATAAGTGACTATTTTTCCTAATTTTGAAAATATTTAACTTTTTTTATGATAGTTACTAAGAACAGCATTATTCCTCTTGAAATTTGAAAAAAAGCAAAAAAATATTTATTATTATTATTATTATGTGGGTTTTTCTATAATTTTTAAGACAATGATGTCGGTGAATATAGCTTGGTAGAAATTTAAGAAAAAATGTAGGAAAGTTAAATACATTTTATTTATTATATCCTTATTTTACTATTAGGTAGGTACAGAAAATAATCTTTAAACAAGCATTTTCAAAATCAGAAAAATTACAAAGTCCAGTTAAGTATTCTATTTGAAATTTTGAAATTTTTAACCCAGTAACGCTCAAAATCGGATTTACGAGGGGGTATCTTTGAACCACGGGCACCGTTGTACCTGGGCGAGGAATCAAATAGAACCAATTACTTCACGTTTTTACCACGGTTTTTCTTGAAAAAAGCGGATTTTCTCGGAAAATCTTAAGAGACAAAAAAGTTTTAGAGTTAATCAAAGAACACCTAGGGAATTTTCTTAGAATTTTTTAGGCTATTTTTCAAATATTTCACATGGACAATTTTGACCAAATTGATAAAGTCGCAGGAAAATACGAGAAAAAACTCCTAGACCTTCCTCTTTCGATTCTGAATTACTTTTAGCACTTTCATCTCTCGAAGGTTGTCCAAAATTTGATCGAAATTGGCCAAAATTCGAAAATAGCGGATACGTATATTGGTTTATTGCATAATAAACCCAACTGAGAGACCAAAAATAACAAGAAATTACTAATTTCTGGCAAAGGACCCAATGTTATGGTAACGAAAATAGGAAGCATCACAATTTTTCCAATGTCGAATTTCATCACTGTCCGAAATTTAATAGTGGTTACTCCACAAGACCTCTTCTGTCAATACAGTATCCTGGTGACCGTCGGCCTTATACAGAAGTTTGACTGCCTTAATTTTAACACGATAGAATACATTAAAATAAACAAAAAGAAACCTTATATGACATGAGTCCTAAACTCAATTTCGATTAATTAAGGAATATTGACAAAACTGCGTGCATGGAATACCATAAAATACAATGTTTATCACCTTTTTGAACTTCTTTATGCTTAATTCTAAAAAATAATTAGCGTTGTAATAAATTTAAAATTCGGTAAAATTCATATCGAGCAATGTGACAACGGCGCGGCGGCTAACACGAGCACTAAGCCGTCCAGCAATACGCAATTCAGTTGGTATCTGGAATTGGACCATGTCTGAGTGGTTTTTGCGTACTACTATTTCCGTTTCTTGGGGTGTTTTCCAGCGAGTACGCGAAAATTAGATTTGAAGGTGTCGTGCGTGCATCGAAAATGGTGGTGAACATTTTGAGCATAAGTTGTAGTTTGTTTTGTACTTGAGCGTTTAAAAATTACCGAATTTTCTTTTTGGCAAGTACCTAAATTATTTTTAATACGTATGATTATTTGGATGATGTGAATCCTCGGGTACTTTAATTGCATATTTTTCAAATTCATAATTTGATTAAAAGTCAAGTTCCTGTTTTAAGAGATGCATAATTACTAAAATTCGAGCTAAAATTTAAACACAACACTATCTTCGTTCTACAAAATCGATACATTTTGTTTTATTTATTTAAAACCTGGAAAACAATTCTCTTGAAAGGACCCCGCACAAACCTTATGGAAAATGGCTTTCGGTTAAAATGGCTGAAATTGAAATATGATATAGCCTCACCTTCCTGAGCAAAAGGTATAGAGCTTTGAAGCTAACGGTGCTAAAGTGCAGGATAAGTGTATGTATATCTCCCTTTCTCCGTATATACAGGGTCGGAAAATACCTATGGTTCATCGGCCGTTACGTGAGAGCGATAAAGTAAGTCATAGAAATCCATGCGATAGAGAAAGATGGCTATAATGAAGGCGTCTAATAGTCACCGCCCATTTCGCCCTTCCACAAATAAGAACTGGATCATCTATGACTTTCTTTATCGCTCTCACGTAAAGGCCGATGAACCATGTGGACTTTCCGACCCTGTACAGGCTGAGTTGTTTTTTTGTAGACAAACTTTAACAGCCGATAGAACACATGTTTTTAAAGAGAAAAGTTCCTATAAACATATGTCGTAGAAGGCTTCGTTTCCGAGATACGGGGAGTAGAATATAATTTTTTTTTTCTGGAATATTCATTATAACATAAACGAATGCTAAGATTTTTTTCATGTTTGGGAGATAATGCCTATTAATTAAGGGGCATAAAACAAGCGATAAAAATGTTCAAAAACTTGCACAGTGGCGTAGTGGAGGGGGTGCTCTCTTAAACAGAACTTCTACGCCAATGACTATTTAAAAAAAAAACTGTTATTTTCATTATCTACATACAGTTTAACAAAATTAATGTCCATTCTTCTGTCTCGAAATTCCTCTGCGTTTCCGAGTTATTTTGATTTTTAGTGTTTGTTGTGGTACTACATTAAGTAATTTATTTGTTATCAATTACCGGCTAAATATTTAATTCTTTCAACGAAACCTACCTAAATATGGTTTGTTAAGGATTTTAAAAAGCCGTAATCTCTTATTCTTTAACTCTTTCCAATATAGTTAAAATAAATATTTGTTATATCAAGCTATACTCAAATACAAGACTTTTATAAGTTGAAATCTGTTACATTCCATACATACAATACATTATTGTGCAGTTGCCAAAAAGTTTTAAGAAGTAATTAATTAATGTTTCTCCATAAACCTTAACATCAATGTTCATTCAATGTTTTTTTTTTGTAATTTAGTTGCAGTACATTAGTATTTACGCTGCACATAATAAATAAGGATTGTTAAAATTATTGTATTAAACAGATTTCAACTTATAAAAGTCTTGTATTTGAGTATGGCTTGATATAACAAACATTTATTTTGACTACACTGGAAAGAGATAAAGAATAAGAGATTTCGGCTTTTTAGAACCCTTAACAAACCTTATTTCGGTGGGTTTCGTTGAAAGAATTAAATATTTAGCCAATAATTGATAATAAATAAATTAATTTAGTATCACATCAAACACTAAAAATTAAAATAACTCGGAAACGCACAGGAATTTCGAAACAGAAGAAGCGACATTTTTTTTTGTTAAACTGTATGTATATAATGAAAATAAAACAGTTTTTTTAAAGAATAGTATTGGCGTAGAAGTTCTGTTTAAGAAAGGGGTTGAGCACCCCCTCCACTCCGCCACTGTACAAGTTTTTGAACATTCTTATCGCTTGTTTTATACCCCTTAATTAATAGGCATTATCCCCCAAATATGAAAAAATCTAAGCATTCGTTTATGTATGTTTATTCAACACCCTGTATCTCGGAAACGAAGCCTTCTACGACATATGATTATAGGAACTTTTCTTTTTGAAAACATGTGTTCTATCTCCTGTTAAAGTTTATCTACAAAAAGCTCACACCCTGTAAATACGGAGAAAGAGATATACATTAGTGATGTAACGAATGCCAGTTTTAAGCATTCGCGAATGCGAATGCGAATACGAATATTCAGTTTTTAAATCTAGCGCCGTTTATCTATGATTCAAAATATGCCGCGCGCGACACACATAATATTTCCGGTGACAGCGGCACTAGAGGCTAAAGAAATTAGCGTTGTTAAGTTGGTAGAACGGTATTTTTGTATGATTGGAATTTTGTTTTGTTTTCGCTACAGGCTCAGATGAGTTTGTGAATTGTGAGGTTAGACTGATGTTAGTTATTTCTTAGCATGAGTAAATCAACTTCTTGATTATAGAAAGATATAATTGTTTTAAGTAAGTTTTGTAATTAAAAAGAAAAGAAATGAATACTTTTTTGTTTAATTTACCTAATATTGTTTTCACATTCTGTATTTTTCTTTCACGTTCATATTCGCAAAATATTCAAAGATATTTGCGAATGCGGACATTCGTTACATCACTAATATACATACACCTATCCTGCACTTCAGCACCGTGCTATGAAATCGTTAACTTCAAAGCTCTATATCTTTAAACCTACACATAGGATCGCTTTAGGCCCATGACAACTTTTGATCAGGAAGGTGAGAGCTATATTATATTTCAATTTCAGCCATTTTGACCGAAAGCCATTATCCATAAGGTTTGTGCGGGGTCCACTTGATGTTTCACAATAACACATTTTTGTTATTCCGTAGGACAAGTCTACCGCGTGCACACGTTGTGTGCATCAGCCGTGTAGCATTACGTTAAGAGCTGTTGTCACGTTGTGATGAAATTCCCCAATACTAATACTCGCTGTATTTTGAAACCTGTTAATCTTACGCCCCTGTAATATACAACTTTTTTATTCATTTATGATTACTCCAGCTCATGCTGAAGTAACGGCAGTCAAACTTCTTAAACCCTGTATAAAAAAATAAGTAAATACTTTTAAGTATTAAATAAAAGTAGAAGTAAAAACTCGTCAGGAGCGGTCCCAAAAAGGGGTTTAAGTGTTTCAGTGTAAATATCGATTTAATTTTTTTTTAATTGTGTATTCGTGTTCTACACATTTTTCCCTATCTTCCCTTAAATTTAATGACATTATAACCCTATATATGCACATCGTATCTTTCTTATTACCTTTAATTAAATTTTTGAGCGACATTTCTACCAAATATGTACAGGGTGTCCTATTGAAAACTTTGCACCCGGTTTATTTTGAATTACGTTCCAAAATATTAAAATTGCCGCGACACGTCTATTTTGTTTTCGAGGGGGACACATTTTAGCGTTAAATACAGACTCCCCAGAACAACCCCCTTCGCGGGGGGCATTTAACTTTAGAATTTTAAATGGCACTCTAGGTCGAGTGACACCTCATTCGAAAGTGCTTTTAATTCTGGTTGTCATCAGGATTTTTTTTTTAATTTTAGTTCATCTGTTGTTAAAAAAAAATTTAACTTATGCTTAGAAATAAAAGACAACTTTGTATTAATCATTTAATTAATTGTTCAAAATGCCAAAGGGAAAACTATAAAAAGTTTCAATTTATTTTCACTGTAAAAACTGTTTACAAATAAAAGGTATCTCAACGAACATTGTTAAGAATTTCGGAGGTACTGATACGCCGCCTGAGTTCTTCTAGAGACTGAGGCTGAGTGGCATAAATTTTAGACTTTAAATATCCCCATAAATATAAATCGAGTGGTGTCAGATCAGGTGATCTGGGTGGCCACTCAGTAGGTCCGCGGCGACATATCCATTGATTTGAAAAATTTTCATTTAAAAACTGTCGAACTGCAACTGTAAAATGTGGATGTGCGCCATCTTGTTGCATTGTCTTCTAAAATGTTTTCATCGTTTTCCATAGTTTCAACAATCATTGGATAAATGTAGTTATTCAAAAGCTCAAGCTACATATCCCCATTAAGATTTCCTGGCAGAAAATATGGTCTAATAATCTTATTTCCGAGAATTCCTGCCCACACATTAAGTTTTTCCGGATGTTGAGTGTGTTCCTCTCTAAATAATGTGGGATTGGTGTCACTTCAATAACGGCAGTTATGACGATTAACCAAGCCATTCAGATAAGAAGTGCAATCGTCGGAAAATCATATTGAATTTAAAAAAATTTGATCGTTTGCCAATTGGTAAGTCATCTCTTTCGCAAATTGCAAACGACGGTCAGGATCGTCTTCATTCAGTGCTTGAACTAATTGTAGTTTATAAGGGTGGCATTTATAAGCTTTTAAAATGCGTTGACAACGTGTGCTAGAAACTCCCGAAATTTCAGATAGCTTACGAATGCTCAAATTATGATCCGCTTCCACATGACCAAGAACGGCAATTTCAGTGAAAATAAATTGAAACTTTTTATAGTTTTCCATTTGGCATTTTGAACAATTAATTAAATGATTAATACAAAATTGTCTTTTCTATCTAAGCATAAGTAATTTTTTTTTTCAACAATAGATAAACTAAAATTTAAAAACAATTACATGGTGGCAACCAGAATTAAAAGCATTTTCGAATGAGGCGTCACTCGACCTAGAGTGCCATTTAAGATTCTAAAGTTGAATGCGCCCCCGCGAAGGAGTTTGTTCTGGCGAGTCTGTATTTAACGCTAAAATGTGTCCCCCTCGAAAACAAAATGGACGTGTCGCGGCAAATTTAATATTTTCGAACGTAGTTGGAAATAAGCCGGGTGCAAAGTTTTCAACGGTACACCCTGTATGTACCGAGATTATTACTTTGTACAAAATCTAACCAAAGTCATTTATTTACGGCTTTCCTTACATCTCCATATAAGAATTTCCCTTGTCGCTAGTTTCGAGCTAATACAGAGTTCGTATTTCTTTATTTAAATTTATGGCGAACGTCAATTTCGAGTCTGGTCTAAGATATGAGTTATAAGACCGTTAGCGTATGACAAAACTTTTATTGCATCCAGAATTTTAGCCGAAGTGTAGCAATAAAACCGTGTTCACATAGTAACTTTTTTCATTACAGCGGAAGGTACAGTAAGCAAACATTTCGGTTATTTCTTTTTTCCCAACGCACGTAATAGCAAACAAAGATATGTCGGCTCTAACCCACGAAAACATGGAAAACCGTTTAGTCGAACTAAGTTGGGCATACCGTCCATATAAAAGTCATTTCTACGTACGAACGTATCGAATATTTACGTCCGCTGGAAGTGGAGTGGAAAGAGGCTTCTCTCTTGAAGGCATTAAACAAAGGGAAGATCCAGAAAGTTTCAATGCGCTGTTTCCAATATACATATGCATCCAAAGTTACCTCCAAATTATTACATATTCTTTTTTTAGTTAGATTAACCAATTAAAACGTGTATTGTTTACATAAAAAATTTTAGATACGAGGTCTGTTCAGAAAATAACAATATTTTCTTGAATTGTTGATATCATTTAACTTTCATGATATTGTTTGAGTGCAACGTGTTTAAGTGTTAGTGATGATTTATGACATGTGCGATTTTCTCGAACAATGATGCAACGTAAAATTTTGCCCAAAACTGGATAATACTTTCACGGAAACATTTCAACTCTTGAAACAAGCTTATGCAGATGATGCTCTGGGTCGTACACAATGTTACGAAGTTTCACAATTTAAAAGTGGTTGCCAGTTAATTGAAGATGATCCTCAACCTGAAAGGTCTTCGAATTCAACTGATGACTTCCACGTTCAGGAAATCAAAGATACCTATGGAGAACACAAATCGCCAATTGACCGGCAGAGAAATTGTAGAAGAGGTTAATATCTCAATTGGATCATACCATGAAATTTCGACTGAAAAATTGAACCTGCATCGTGTTGCAGTTGTTCCTCGTCTGATGATTGAACAACAGAAAGAAAATCGTGTGGACGTTTGTCGGCAACTCCTTGCCGACTATCAAGGCGTATGTACATTGTACAGGGTCTCTCAAACTCGATGGTATGGGCATACTGTGAGGATACAAAAATTAATTAAATAAAATTTGGGACACGTGGTATTAAATGGGATGAGGTAAGCTTCATTTTCAATCGAAAGTATTATCTTTGTGATTTGACAGAAACGACTAATGACGTCATCAATTATATTTTTTCCAGAAACATACCCATTTTTTTTTCCTGTTGACAAGCTCTCTTTGTTCTAATAAACTTTTTTTAGAGAAATTCTTCTGTATTACTTCCCGTTTAAAAGTTATAAGCAATAGGTATCGTTCTAAAAAATCTACAGTTAAAACAAAAGGTGATAATAACAATAACTTTACTTAAAAATGAGTCAAACGCTTTCATACTACATATGGGGGGGGGGGTTCCACGCCAAATCGAACGGTTCGATAAATTTAAATTTTCGATTTCCTTAATTTTTTTATATTTTTTAGTACCCCTCAAAAAAGCCTTTCTGGTAAATTTTCAGATTTTTTAGATTACTTGTTCAAAAGATATAAAATTTTCAAAAAAACGCTCTTTTTTTGGTTTTTCGATCATAACTTTCTTAATAATGATCCAAATTAAAGCTTTTTTTTATAAAAATATTTGTTTTTAGATGGTCTTTACAGATAAAAATACAAAAGAAATATTCAGTGTTTTTGATTAAGATTTTTAAGTTTGAAATTTTAAATCGTGTTTTTGAAAGTGAGTGTATCTTTCGATTTTTGTGAAAATTTTTTATTTCAAACTACTATTCCTTTAACAACTTTTAGGACCGGTCCGGTCGTGGGCCCTCCATAATTACTATTTTTTTCTTGATTTTTGAAATTTAAAAAAAAAAATTTCTCTATAAATCATTATAAGTACCGATTTTTGTATACCCTTTTTTACTTATTTTAAATTAATATTAATACCTTTTAATTATTAATAGGTGTTTAAAATCAATAAGTAGACGCTGTCTATTTATAAACAATGATAACAAACGTTTTTATTTATTTTCGTGTTCTTTTAAAATTTGTTTCAAAATTATTTTATCAATGCTATTTTTTGTTGCAAAGTATTTTTTTTATTTAAATAATAGTATCTTTATGAATTTCTATTCAATTTAAAAAGAACCACCGCAAATGTGATTTTTAGGTGTATTTCTTTCGAGACTCTTTAGGGCGATATTACTTATAATTTTTAAACGGGAAGTACTACAGAAAAACTCTAATAAAAGTTTATTAAAACATAGAACTTTTTAAGAGAAAAAAAATTGGGTATGTTTCTGGAAAAAATATAATTGATGACGTCATTAGTCCTTTCTGTCAAATCCCAAAGATAATGATTTAGATTGAAAATGGAGCTTACCTCATCCCATTTAACACCACGTGTCCCAAATTTTATTTAATTTTTTTGTATCCTCACAACAGGCCCATATTATTGACTTTGAGACACCCTGTACTATCAAGGCGTTTTACAATGGTTACGTGAAAAAATCCGCAAAAACAGATCAAAGTTATGACGAGACACCTCATGGTACTTGCATAGTGCAAGTGCCATGACGATGCGCCCGCACACTCAGCGTTTTTTGAATTCGTTAGTTTTACGCCAAAAATTAGATTATTGTGCTCCCTCACCCTCCTCACTCCATACTTGGCTCCTTGCGAACTTTTCTTATTTCCGAAATTAAAATCAGTGCTGAAAGGACGACGTTTTTATACTATTAATGATATCAAATTATCCAGGACTGCTGTGAAAAGTACGTGAATAGGGAAGGACAGTACTTTGAGGAGACAGAGGAGAATACTTTGAGGACACAGAGGGAATGAGACTACTTTGAGGACAAGAACAAATAATGTATAAAATTAATAATAAAATTTAAAAAATAAAGTTTGATAATTTCCTGAACAGAAAAAAAGAAAATAAATAAACTAAAGAAAAAAAAAATTAGTAATAATGACAGTGATAGTGATAGTGACAATAATAATTACAAAGATAACGATAACTATAACAATAATAATAATATCGAAATTGATACTAAAAAAATGAAAACCAGTATTCCCTTTATCAAACTGGCTATGAAAATACTTTTTTTATCCCTCACCTGTTCCTTGGCCCTATAAATATGTCATCAATAACCAAAAGCATGTACTAGACACGGATACTAAGATATCTAAAGGAAATTTCTCCGAAAAAGTCATCAGTCAAAGTTTTACAAATTCACAGGGAGTCACAATTAACCCCAATCTATTTCTCCTGTTAATATTGAACGATCCACGCACTGTAAATATTTGACAGTCCAGTTGCCGTACACTTTGATTAACCAAATTAATTCCCCACAGATATGGGGCTCTGTATCCTTGTACTAATTAAATAGTAATACACCATATATCATAATCATTTTAGTTTCCTAAGTTACTTAAACAGCTATACGTGCAGGGTCTATTCGGAAATTACCACTATTATTGACTAGTTGCATGGGGAAGCCCTGTCTGCAGTCTAACAGCCAGCTTATTAAAAATTTAGAGACTAGTTAGATTCTACCTAACTAATTTATGAAGCAAAACGGAAAGTACATACTGAATTTGTTTTAGAAAGAAGTACACTCTCTTGAATACATCTGAGTATATAAAAGTTGTTGCTAATAATATAATTTAACATATTTTATGTTATAATAATTGTTGTAATTTAATAGGTGTATTTTATTTAGTTTTAGCTGTTTTTATTTCATGAAAAAAACACCATATTTTATTTAAGGTTTATAATAGGGCATTTTGCTTTGGAAAAATTGGAAAAAATGTATGGATTGAAGTAAAGAAATATAAAAATTGCTACTAATAAGTATTACATATTATAAGACATCTTATAAAATCAAATACTTCTTAATTTTAAATGAATTGGCTAAATTAGGTAATTGATAATCGTAACAGTTTATAGAGTTTTCAAACAACCTGTACTTATCAACAAGAAGTGATTTTAATTTTATTTCAAATATCTCTTTAAAAAATCCCACAACGACATTGCGCAGGTATTTATTTATTTTTTAATAAAACCAATAAAGATCTACCAACAACCAATCATAAATATGTCAATTGTAAATGATTTTGGAAAAATTACTTAAAAAGTCTTAAATAAAATAACTGGTTAATTTGCTATAAGGGATTTAGCTTACAATGTATGACAAATTATAATTTTTTATTGGCATGCCTCGGCAAGAAATATTTACCAAATAACTGAGAGGGAAATTATGCATTCCAGAGGATTTTTATTTGTCAGGAGAGATCATTAGATTGCCTCCCCTAGAGTCAGAGTTTAATAAAAAATAAAATTATGTCGTATCCCTATGTCGTTGTTTTGATGAAATTTAAAGACAAATATTTTTCTCAGCATAAAATCTTACATAGATAAATAAAAAAGCATTTGTATCAATAAGGTTAACTAGACTGTTTATAAACAGGATGCTTGCTACATCTTCTGAAAAAATTTAATAAAAGATGAAACAAATGTAAACAGTTTTCACTTTATTGCTGCTATTGAGAATTATTTTTAGGTAGGTATTATTGTGTGGAAACGTTTTTAACAAAAAAAATCTTAGTACACAATTCTTTATATTTGAGATCTTAGCAGATCCTACTTCACTCTCATATACCGGGTGATAAATTGACATTGGAAGTCCAAGGTATAGTAACCCCGGACCTTGGTTAAACAACACAGGGTTACTCCTCGCTTTGGCTGGATTATTATCTGCACTGGAGAGTAGTATCCCTATCCAAGACTCGCCTTACATAACTCCCAGTTACTGCCTGGCTTCATGTCCTTTTGTGGATGCTCCTGTATGGTTGGAGTAGTAAATCTTCCCCTGCATAATCATTGGAACCTGTCACTGGTGCTGCAGAAACCGCTCAGATAAGCCTAATTTTAAGTTATGCATGTCACGTCATTTATAGTAGTTAATCCCTTTCTGATCTGGCTTGTTCTCATATAGTGTACACATATATTTTATGCTATTTTTCTTTTGTAAATTTAGCTTACGTGGTAGCAATTGTCACCGCCTATTTTACTTATTCCATTCCGATACCTGATAATTACGTTACTCACCTTATTAGATATTACTACTTAGTACTTACTCCGGCAGTTTTTTTTGTTATTTAGTTGGCGTACTGTTAGGTAACTTATTAGTTAATTTGTTAATAAGGTACATACATAATTCATTTACAATTCTTGCCGACCTTTTCCCTGTTCTTTTATTATAGTTTACATTATTTCGGTATAGGTAACGGCAATCCTTAATGAAATTTAGATTCACTTACAAAACATTTAATAATATTCATTCTTTGTTTACGCTGAACTCACCGATACTTGACCTTGTTACTATTTAAATGGCCTTTATTCGCTTACACTTTACTTAACATTGTTTCCATACAATCTGAAGAAAATATAAATAATATTTATACGATTAGGCACTTAATTTGGATTATAAGACATAAGTTTTATGTAATTTATTTCTTTGGAATTTTGTACACCGAACCAATAGCGCTATCGGAGAGGGTTATCTTTACCTGTTACTATTTAGATTACATATACTTAATTAGCACTATTTTGCCAAACCTATCTAAAAGGTGCATAATCGACCGATATTGACAACTAGATTAATTAAGCGATTGTAGCCGTGGTCAGATACTTTGGGCACCGGCCATTTAAATGAATTAAAGTTGCCGTTTGAATAATTGCTTTCTTAGGGCTTTTATTTATACTTTTTCCCCGTT
This sequence comes from Anoplophora glabripennis, assembly GCF_000390285.2. Taxonomy (NCBI): domain Eukaryota; kingdom Metazoa; phylum Arthropoda; class Insecta; order Coleoptera; family Cerambycidae; genus Anoplophora; species Anoplophora glabripennis. The sequence goes on from NW_019416451.1 coordinate 310,779, forward strand.
TTTTCGTACTGTAAGGTTTCGGCGTCTCTCCAGCATTCTTGCGTACTGTCCATCGGGTTGTAAAGCGGTGGCGCCTTAAGAGAATTATTTTCAGGTATATCAACCCCACCCCCATTGCTGAGCTGAGCTAGGGCCAACCCTATCGTTGGAGAGAGCCTTATTGTCCTTGGAAAGGAAAATCTATTGAAATTTTATTTTACCACCAACAAGCGCGTAGCAATTGCTTCAAAAATTTGGCCATTATGTTTTCCAAGTATCTCCTGATACTCAGAGGGGTGTTCGTTTTTATTCTTTTATAAAACGAAAGCCATTATCCATTTCTGTAAACATTTTAATGATAAAGAAAATTCCAGTGCACTTCCCGCTTTTTATATGTATTGTTTTTTCAAGTTTTTCTATTTCCATAATCCAGAAATAAATGTTTTTGTTCAACGGTCTAACTTACATTATTTGCAACTGTAATAGGGTGAACCTTAAATATACATTGTTTTTTTTTTAATTTTTCTCAATAACCGCTGAATATAAGCAAACGAAATTTGGCATGATTATAGTACGTATAGAATAATATTTTACTAACACGCTTTCCATTTTCTTGGCTTGCTATAAGGGGATGACCACCCCTTTCATGTTTTTTTTCCAAACTTTTTTTATTCTTTTAGATTTCATTAGCGAAATACTATATTCAGATGCCCTTGTTTATTCAGAAACTTTTTGTATTTAAGAAGATATTATTATTTTAAATTGGCTTATTTATATGTACATTTTGAGAACCTCTGTCCAAATGGAAGGAAGAGATCTACGGCAGGTAACAATCAGCATTTTCAATTTCATTTCATGTCATTTGCTAAACTTTGCTTAGGCTGTTGGCTGTTCCATTTCTTCATATTGTACGTCAGCATAAACCACTTTAAATTGAAGTCAACTTATGTATTTAAATATTTTTACAGTGTTCTAATTTATAAACAGACAATTAACTTAATAATTAAAGAAATGATCCAACTAAAAGGCACATATTTGAAAACATAACTTAGGCATTTTATCCAAAATCTAATTCTACGTTAATCTATCCAATACAATACAATTTGATTTTGATGTACACATTTTGTAAGGTGCCCACCACTCAGTAAAAGCTTATTGGTTACGATGGGAGTGGCAAGGTCCGGAGAGTCCATACATATTTTTATGAAGATATTTCAAAATTTTTTTTGACATTGGTACCTATACAGGGTGTTTCTATAATAGGGATCCAAACTTCTGCTGCGTTTATAACTCATTAAAATAAGCCAAAAAGTTCCTATTAACATGTGCCCTAAAACGCACCCTTAGGAAGTTACATATATGCCCCTAAAAAGGGCTCAAACAAAACTGTTTTTTTTTCTGTTATTGACAAAACGGTCGCAAATAAATAGAAAAAAATGTATGGGTCATACATAACTTTTTACGTTAAATAACATGGGCTACTCCGTTTTTCGACATGGAAATCATATGCGTCCCATTTAGGTTGTTGAAGGGGGTTTTCGGCCCGTAATTTTTTTTATTTCAATTTTTTACAATTTTCTCTACAGATTTATAAAATCTTAACAATTTTACGTAAAAAATATTATCTTTGTCCAAATCGATATTTCCAATGGTTTTCGAGTAAATTGAGTTTGAAAATTACTCTGCTCTTTAAGTTATTAGGCCAAAAATTACAAAAATCTGTTTTCCATGGCAAATAAAAGACTGACGTTGCCACAACGCTTAACAATTTAAGTTATTGATAAACTGTCAATTGAGCTTTGCAGTGTTTAATTAGTAAAAGTGGTGAGTGGAAAATTTAAGTTTTGTTTGAGCACTTTTAAGGGCATATAACTTCCTAAGGGTGCGTTTTAGGGCACATGTTAATAGGAACTTTTTGGCTTATTTTAATGAGTTATAAATGCAGCAGAAGTAGGGAACCATATTTTAGAAACGCCCTGTATGTATTTCATATAAAAAGTTACAGTTTTAAAGCGTAATATCAGTAACACCAGCAACCTTGTATAGCTGATCTACATTATACTTTCGGCTACAATGAATTTTCTTTTATTTGCTTTGATTTTAACTTACCTCATTCCTAGTTTTATCACGAATATAATATTGAATACATATATAAATGGTAAACTGTACCGCCGGTTAAAATATGTGTAGATATACATTTAAGGTTGATCCTGTATAATTCTTTTCACTAATTAATTACTAGTTGTCCCTTTAGAAATCCCTCAAATTATCAAATTATATACCGTTTTAAGTAAACGAAAGAGTTCGAACAAAAGAAGGGATTAGCGGATCTACGTCAGACTCATTAATCTAAAGAACGGTACTTAGGGTCGCTAAGGTAAAAGAATTTGCCATTAATTTCAAATTTGTCATGGAAACACTTCTTCAGTCGAGGAGATTCACGAAAAAAAGGTTATTTTCGGGGCTGTAATTATATCCCTACATCCATGTTTGAGATATATAAAGTATTTTTGTAACTAAGTAAGTGTAACTAATTTTTCAACTAATTGCCATAAATATACATTTAGTGTCATTAAGATCTATTATAGTCTGTTTAGAAATGAAAGAGAGTAATAAAAGCTTATTATGTATGCAAATCGTAAATAAATGTAGTACTGGTGGTTATATTCAATATTTTTATATTATGTATTATCGGTATAGGATGAGGAGTACTTTTTAAAAAGCTTTGTGCGATCGGACTGTACTAAATTGTAGCAGGTAGCTAAAATTTAATCCCCGACAATCCGTCTTTGTCTATGCCGCTTCAATTTCTCGGTCCATTTCTCTTATAAGTAAACAATATAAAAACAGCATTTCAAAACATGAGGCTACTTTAAGCATCATAACCGGGTTAAGAGGGTTTTTAGTAATTCAAATAAAATTATTCAATATTATTATCAAAATATTTATTTAAATTTAATGAATAGACTTTTATTCCACACAAAAATATATGTATTTTGAAAATTCAAATTATGGTGAGTAAATGTAGTGTTGTATAAATGTACAATAAAGAAAATAAAAAAGTAGGTATATTAAAATTCATCCTCTGAATATTCTGATGAATTATCTTCGTCTCCTAGATTGATAACGATAGGTTCCACAGTAACGTCAATTAAATTATCGAGTTCCCACATTTTCTCCTCTTCTTTTTGTACATGATGTATACATCTTTGCCAGTTATCTGCAGTTACTCGTTCCAAGGAATTTTTTAACAAAATTTTCACGTCACTTAATTTAAACGTCGTATTATTTCGCGCTACATCTCCTTTTACCTGCGCCCAGACTAATTCGATTGGGTTAAGTTCACAGTGATAAGGTGGTAACCGTAGTACCGTTATTTGGCGATTTGTTGCCATTTCATCGATAACATATTTTTTCTGATCTTTATTAAGATTGACAAGTGTCAAAAGTTCCTTTTTCACCATATTTGTTTCAAAAGAAATGTTTTTTCCGGATAACCATTGAATTATATCGGCTTTCCTCCAAGCAGTCGTAGGCGTCCGCTCGGTCTGCCGTGAATGGTAACTGGCATTATCCATGACAATTACAGACCCCGGAGGAATAAGATCCAACATCTGTGTAAAATACTCTTCGAAAACATCTGCGTTCATGTCTTCGTGATAGTCACCTGTATTTTTAGATTCAAATAAAAGTAAACCGCCATCTACAAAACCACTGGCACTACCTATATGTGTCACTATTAATCTTCGCCCTTTACCTGAAGGTGCCTTGAACCCTGTTGAAAGTCCATCCAAAAATGCTTGTCGAAAACTTTTTACATTTTTATCTTGCCATACTTTTGTTACAGTATATCCCTCGTTGACCCAAGTTTCGTCTAGATAATAAATATTCCTCCCTTCGTCACGGAATTTTCTAATTGATCTTAAGTAGGATCTTCGCCAACAAATAATTTCATCTTTATCGATAAGAACTGACTTCCTGTTCTGCTTTTCCCAGCAAAAATTCAACTCTCGTAAGACGGCCCATAATTTGCTTCTACTGATTTTTGGCAAATCGTTGTCCTCTGAAAGTTCACTTAAAATTTTGTTTAGCGTTGGTATTTCTTTTTTAAAATAAAATGAGTGTACTTTTCTGCGAATGACATTTTTGAAGAAATCATCTATAACGACTTTTGACCTCCCTGTAGATGATTTTGGGGGATTTACAGTATCTTGTTCATTTTTTGTTTCCTTTAAAAGTCTGTAGATAGTCGATTTTCCAATCCCTGTCGTTTTTGTTAGCATTAGTGTTACCCGATAATTACCTGAAACGAAATATTACCACGCCCATGGCCGGTTCTTATCTCGGGGTTTTATTACTCTCTTTCATTTCCAGACTATACAAATGAAAATTAATGATGATTTTGAAAACACAAATATAGTTTTTTTTAATTTGATAATACTGTCAAATTAACATCATCCTGAATACAAAAGAAGAACCTCATAGAAGAACAAAATTCTATTGTCTGGTAATAAATTGCCAAAAAATTGTGGTGTTCAGTTAACAAAATATTATCAGTTTAAATTAAAAGCTATTTATTCAAATCAAAATGGGATGCCACCATTTAAAAAAAAAGATGACGGTCATCACTCACATACAAACTATACTACGCGGTCGAAATTATAGAGTGACTCGTCGCTAGGTCTTAGATTATTAAGGAGGATGGAGCGTGCGGGATTCCAAAATACGTAGGTGTCTCTGTTTAGAAGGCAACAAGATAATATAGAAAATATGGAAAAAAGATAATAAAACATAACATCTATAATTTTTAGAAGTTTTAGAGGATAGAGTAGGATAGAATTATGTTTTGCGTATGATCTCAGAAGTGTCACTATAGAAACTTTGAATTGAAAAATTTAATAAATAAATCAATTGTTAGCTAGTCACGCAAGATACTATTTATTTTTCAAAAAACAGTAGAAGATAACATTAAAATTAAATGAAATCATTCTACCTTGATGAAATTATTAGTTCTGGTCAAATTAACTTTATATACGTGTGTTTTTCTTTCAATTTCAATTGCCCTAAGTCATTGACTAGATAAAAAATAATAATAAACAGGCTTTATCAGAATCTCAACCTGAGGTAAGATTTCTCATGGTCACAAAATTCATACTGTTTTAAAGTTGAACAGAGACCTTCTTTCCAAATTAGCAGACCAGTAGTTTTGAACTAAATTGAAAACATATGCTCATATGAGCTGGCGCCCAACTAAGAAGAAAAGAAGTCTGCTTGGTAAAAGAAGAAGAAGAGTATTTTTACTTTCCTACCACATATTCACTTCACTATCAATATTTGAAAGGCCATAAAAGTTTTAGGAATCGTTTTAAGAAAAAAAAAATGTTAGGCTTATTCAGTACCGAGATAAAATTTGTCGCAACGTCGCTGTTACACCCCGTAGATATTTTATGAAAACTGCCTTTAAGAATTAGCTGCATATATCATTTCTTTTGTAATGAAGTGTTGCTGATGAGTTGCAATAACTTCGAACAACAACAAAGTGATTATAAGTCGTTGTTTTTAAAGAAGACAAAGACACATTTCCTGTATTTACTTACGGTTTAGAGCAGCATTATTGAAATGCTGTGTATTTCATTTCAGAGGGTAAATTTATAGGATTAACGTTTTTACAACATGACACTTAAAAAGGTTTCCCGACCAAGACTTATTACAGCCAAGAAAGTACGAAGTGAAATAACTGCATTATAAATACTCATAAATTATCCAGATCAGCGAACGAAACGAATAAGGAAGAGTTATTTCAGCTTTTTAAGTTCTGTAGGAGGGCATAATGGAAAAGAGGCGCGAATGTAAGAGACATTTGCGTTATGTATACTGATGATTGAGGCTGCAGAGCCACCGTATGCATACTAACTAGCCGGGCTGAAGACGACTCTTCGAACCGTGGAGGGCATTAGTTATATCGCAGACAGCAGACATTCGTCTTAGATCCACTCGTCTCTTAAATTATCTGCTCGAAGGCTCCGTGTCACTTCGTATGTAATATTGGGACTAATCGATCACCTAGACAATCTACCCGATAACAGTATGTATCACTACCAGAAGGAATTCTTCCCTTATAAAGTTTGCCATATATGTATGAATAAGAATCTGACTGATTACAAAAATGCATATTACAATTATTATTAAAGTAAAAATATTATATAAATTTATTACTATTACTTTTATAATATAAAAATTGTAAAATTGTAACGCGACGTTTCGATAAACTGGTAGCACTGATCCCTTTCGTCAAAATATACAGAAGAACAACGATTTTTTCCAAAAAAAAGGTTCCCAGAAAGTCCTTCAGTCCTTTATAAAATTGAACATGACTTTCAGACCCATTGAAATCGTGAAAACTTTGACTCTGTTAAAACTATGTCAAGAATAGGCATTTTCGAACAAATAAAATAAATAGACAAGAAATAAATTAAAATTCTTAATCTTCATGAAGAAAAAGTCTGTATGATATTAAATATATAATTTCATAAATAAGCTTAAATTATTAGAAAATTATCTGAGATATTGAAAAAAATAAATAATATAAACGATAAATAGAGATCGAAAATGTTAGGACGGCTGCAATGTAGTCAGGGTTGGCTGTAGACCAGATTCTCTTTTATGTAATTTTACTCAAACAAAAAGTGACTCAACCGTTGCCTTCTTATAACTGCACTCTTTATATTATAAGAATATATAATATATATTGCATATATTAGCATATATTGCATATATTGCATATATTTGCATGTATTTGCATAATAGTATGAAACAAAAAGGTGCAGTGTCTATTTTTCTACATTAAACGCTTCACTTGGAACTTCGAACATGGTCCCTCGCAGACGAAACGTCGTCGAATTGCAAAAATGTTGACGCCATTGGATAGAGCGAAAAAAGTGGTAATGTAAATATGCAATTTATTTTAAAATTCGTTTTCAAATAAAGCCAGATAAAAAATAAAACGATTTTGCAAAATTCCGAGTTTTTCCGGATATCTCCGGAACTACCCGGAATTTTAAGACTTTGTAAACGGCATATTGTTAGGTATAAGAAAAGACAGCTTTTTTCTAATTTGAACCACCCCGTATCTCTTACCGTTTCCTAGATCCTAATGCTATCTCATCCTTATATTGGACACACTGTATAAGTAAATTACCTGTTTTTAACCCTATTTATACCTATTTCAAAGTGGATTATCATATCTGTACTTTATCCTATTTAATGATCAATGTTCACCGTTCGACGTTCATATAGAGGAATTCGTGAACAAGATGAATTTGGTCAAGCTGTACCGCTTTGTCCTCAGAGCTTTTCCTAATGACCTATAACTAATTGTAAGTTCACTATGAAGGTTACTTCTGGATTATTGATCAAAGAATAGTGACAACAGATAAGAATGGAGCTATTTTATTTCTACGGTTTAAGAAATAATCTGCAGATGTGCATTTTCAAAATTGCTGAGGATATTAGACACAACACATTATTTAAATTCTTTGTTTATCATTAAGGAAGTCCTTCATGCAATGCTGTAATGAGGCCGCTAGCACTCTATACATACATTTTACAGTTTATATTTATCTAGGTATTTTTCTAAGATAAACTTTCTGGAAAAAATCAGTTTCTGAATCAGCTAAAATAGACAAGTCATCTGCTTGTAATAATATTAATATATCAAGATTCATCTAAATGGCCCAATAAATTTGTGAAACTCATCCATATCAGCTATTACATAAATAACAATGAACTTATAGATATCACCTGGGGATCGAATGAAATAAAATCGAAATCTGGAGATTTTTCAAATTATTTATATTAATAAGGACAATTGGCATTTTGATATTAATAAACAAACACTAAACTCCATGTATTAGTTATCTATGCGTATGGTTTTGTTCCATCTCTTGGTACCTATACGTATACGATTCTATCATTTCGATAGACAGAAGTAGTGGATTCATTTATCAAGTTTCATTTTTTAGTTCATTGGAAAATTCTTGCAATTTTAACACTTCCTGCAAAAAGAATTAGATTTTTTTAAGAAAAAAGGATGAAAAAAATATTAACATTTTCAATTTAACACTTCTGCCGCTCGGTTTATGTGACGTCACAACATCCTTCCGCAATCGTTCGTAAGACATCGGTAGCTACTTCGCTGTGTTGCTCCCCTACAGAGAAACAATATAATTTTGGCAGTGAATTCACAAAACTATTTGTTTTATATTTGTGCTATGACAGGTGGGATACATGAGATATAGTCCGGGCGAATTAGGTTTTTCAAAAATCGGTCCTACGTCGAATTTTATGGGCTGAGCGTTAGCCAGGAGAGGGGGCGCTATGACGTCATAGTGCCCGTGCTGCGCTCGGCTTCACAATATTCTTAACAAATGGATTGTGGCACTTAGAAAGCAGCTACCGGAATGCTTTTTTTATTCACTTTATTTTTTTACGCTCTTTTGAATGCTGTAGGCAAAAGTCTGTGAAAGTCATTATCAGACCCCGAAAAATACATATTTATTGACTTATCACTTTTTATTTTGTAATTATGCTTTCGATATTTTCTCAAGAAGGTAACGTAAAAAGTATTTAAAACCAAAAGTCAATTATTTCTTTGAAAAAAGTGATCAGTACTCTATTTGCGTGCTCAGAAAAGGTCGACGTATAAAATATGTGTTATCATAAGTGTCGGCCTTCTTTGAAGTTTGAAATAATTATGTAAATCTAGAGCTACTCCACTCAACTCTAGAGTGAAGGTCTCGTATATATTTGAATCACCCTCGTAAAACATTTTATGTATAATTACTGAATTAAAGAGGCAGAAAATCTTTAATAGCGGCAATAGTTAAATTTTTATCCACTGCCTACTGCGTGCAGAAAAATATACTTGAGTTCTGATATAAATTTGAAGGTTTAGATTATGTCCACGTATCATTCTATAAAAAGAGTAAAGTAATATATGCAGCAAAACAAATATGTACATAGATATTTTTTGCCAAATAACTAAATTCCCAACGAAATAAGAAACAGATAGAGGAAAACCCCCTTGAGAGCGAAATCTAATAAATAAAATTAAGCGAATATCAAAGCAATATGCTCGGATAAGAATGTGATACATTTAAATGAAGTGACCTTTTGCTCATCAATATTCGGGATTTGGTTTTGACGCAGATAGACCGAACGAAATGAACCTCTAGAGGCAGTGTTTCCATTACGAGTTGATTCCATTTGCGTGACCTGGACTTCTTCGGCACCTATTTTCTTACTTCTGGTTGATATTCAAGCTTTGTCACTGCTCTTTCCATTTTTATTTCGATCGCTTACCCTATTACCCTACTTTATTTACCTTCAGTTAAATACAATTCGCCTTGTGAAGGTCTGATCTGTTGAAAGACCACTAAATTAGTTTGCACTCAGAGGCTTTCAAAGATAGATAAGTGTGTAGAAAATATTTTCATACATTTGTGAACTGAAAAATTCGTGTAAAATGGAATCTACCTAAATCTCAACAATGTAATATTACATAGAGAATGCAGCCCAAAGACTAAATTAAATTTCCTATAAGATCATTTTCATATAATCATAATAATTAAATATGTACAAATACTACAATAAGATACACATTAAAAGCTAAATCTACAAAATTTATTTTATATTACGTGGAATTGATTCAAATTAAATATACATCACTACATAATATAAAACAAAGTCCTCCGCCGCGTCTGTCTGTCTGTTCGCGATAAACTCAAAAACTACTGCACCGAATTTCATGCTGCTTTCACCAATGGATAGAGTGATTCTCGAGGAAGGTTTTAGTATATAATTTGTTAAGTTTTTATATACATTAACGATATTTGTTGGAGATGTCGGAAAAAATAAGCCGTCTGGGAGCTTTCAACGAAAACGCTACCTAAACCCTTTGAGATATAACAAAATAATGTATGGTGGAATTGTGTATATTATATAAGTCTACTGAAAAGTCCGCGATGGCATATGTCTATCTCTTAAGGATAACATACTATATCCATTTTAATACTTTAAAAAATGGGCATAAAGCGGTAATTGGAAAGCTATTTACACAAATACGGTATTAATCCTAATCATTTTAAATACGTTAGTTGGCTTGAGCATTTCATGAAGATTATTTTTTCCCTTTATACCATGCAAATTAAATGAATACCTTAGGAGATATAGCAAAATCAAAATAATGCGCAACGAAATTAATTTCGTGTCGCCGTGATTCGACCGGGCCGCGCGGGCGCCCCGTGACCCCGCGCCTCGCGTCCGAGCCGGGGGGGTCCGAAAGTTTATGTAGTGTATCAATGTATGGTGGAATTGTGTATCTTATATATGCCTACAGAAAAGTCCGCGATGGCATATGTCTATATGTTAAAGATAACATACTACCTATATCCATTTTAATACTTTAAAAAATTGGCAATTATAAAGCGGTAATGTAAAAGCTATTTACACAAATACGGTATTAATCCTTATCATTTTAAATAAGTTAGAGGCTTTAAGCATTTCATGCACATTATTTTACTCTTTTACACCATATAATTTAAATGAATATCTTAGGAGTAATCGCAAAAAAATTACGGACGCGAGAATAAAATTCAAGCGCCTCGCTTCGCTTGATGCGATCGCCGACCCTCCCCCCGCACCGTCTTGCCTACTGTTTAGCTAATAAGCCGAACGATAACGCGCGCGTGATCCTTTAATAAACTGACTTGGAGCGAATGGAGGTGACGACTGACGACTGTGTTTTCTTTCTGGGTGTTGTTGGAAAGTTATAATTGCGTTCGATATTTTAAGGTCACATTTTTGTTTTGTATTTGTTGTCTTTAGGTAGTCGGAACATACATAGATACTTGCAAACATACTTTTATTTCATTGAGTTTTAATAATTTGTTTGTTTTTTTCTTATTGTGAATCATTTAAAACTTCATAGTCGCATTTTTGTTTCGTGTTTGTTTTCTTTAGGTAGTTAGATACCTAACTACTTACTTATTAATTAAAATTGATAGTCCTGAACATAGGTACTTTAATTTAATTCGTTTTGTTTTCACATTGTTGGTAGTTACCTATATTGTTTTAAATTTAAAGGTTTTGCATTTTTAGTTTTGAGTTCGTTTGTTGTCTTTAGGTATATAGATATATCGTGAATTATTTTACAATTAATATTAGGGTCGCATTAGATGAAAGATGATTGACTTTTTGTTTGTTACGATTTAACTCAAAAACTACTCAACCAATTTTACCGAAAGCTACATCTCCTTGAAGTAACATAGGCTATTTTATATTTGCCTGGAGCGGGTTGCTAGTCATTAATAATTTTATTCTTACCATTAGGTACACACCCACGGTATGTGATGAACATGACACAATTTTCATTGTTCATATGGTTTACTTGAATACAATGCACATAGTCTAGCATTAATAACACAGGTCTGCAAATAAAGTGGTTGTGTTTGTTCTAGAGCAGCTGAGGGTCATTTCCGAAGTAATTTTTTGCATAGAATCTGAACCTTACTTCAGAATTGCTCCATCACGTCACGCTTCCGAGATATCCTAAGCTAAAATTGCGAAAATGCCGTTTTTGCTATATTTGACCTTATATTATATCGCAAACATTTTTTTTCTGAAAACGAGTCGTATCATCTAAATGTAGAACGCTTACACTTCAAAACGCCGTTATCAAATTTGAAAAATATTTTTTTTTTTCGGAGATATCATTAAATGAAGTTTAGTACTTTAGCGATTTCATAACAGCAGTATTCAAAATTGAAAAATGTTCTTCGGATAGCGAATGATATACATTCCTATGTTTTTGGGTCGCCCAATCCGAATTCACCTCAGAATTATTCAGGCACTCAAGGGTTCTGAAATTTCCTAACCTAAAAGTGCAAAAGTTATGATTTACGTCTGAACTGTCGGCATGAACCACTATATGCTCTAACCTACGACCATACAATCTACAAGCACAATAACATCCCGTCATGGGGGCTTGTGCTCTTGAGTTAACCCGTCGTGGGGTTAGCAGATTATTGTGCCCTTGAGGTAAACTGTAGTGGGGGTAGCGGTTATAATGCTCTTGAGTTAACCTGTCGTGGAGGTAACAGGTTATTGTGCTCTTGGGTTAACCTGTCGTTGGTTTAGCAGATTATTGTCACTTTGGTTAACCTGTAGTGGGGGTACGGCTTGCAGGTTCTGAGACACCCCGAACCGTTATATTTGTATTTTATTTTAATAAATGTATAATACCTCACCACCATTTGCATTTTTCACCCCGGCTGAATTAACACGACAAGGCGCGAGCGCGAAGTCGCTGGTGCATTTGCCTACCTGGCAAGTTAGAAGCGAGAATGAGTCGGCAGATGTCAATCACCCGCTGCAGCGTCTACAGATCGCCGTTTGAAGTAAATAAGATTGCGGTAAGTCTAACTTGTAAGAACTGCGCAGCTGCCACCGTTCACCTTAGAAGCCTGGATATTAGGTTGAACCGGAAAATTTCTTCATCTCCACCGGTCGCAGCGAGTAGTCCAGTTCGCCAGCAACAGGAAGATCGATATGTCATAAGATTATTATTAAGTCCCACTTGTGAAGACTGTACCGCAGCCAACTTTCGCCGTAGGAACTTGGCTGTCGAGCTAAGCTTGAAAATTGAGTTCCTCTCTATCCGCCGCAGCGAAAAGTCCAATCCGCCAACACCAGGAAGATTACCAAAGTAAGTATGTTCCGCGCATATCCAATGAGCGAGTCTGCCTAGTTGATCGGAGACCTGGCGAAGTAATTCTACTGCAGAGTTAGTTACGTTCTACCGCTGCAACCTACAGACGTGCCAACATAATGTATGTAGAACTGTATATAATAGATAACCTTAAATAAATGTAACTATTTATCGAATATGACTTTTATTCCTGTGTGAAATCTAACTCTCTCTAGACCTCTTGATATACCGTGTCTTCACTGCAGCTGTCTAAGTAGTGGTGTTTCTGTAAACAGAAAGAAACAAAAACTGGCGCCCGCGGTAACCGCCGTCCGTCGCTCAGACGTCATAATGAGTGACATACTTCGCCGCCGACGAATGAATGAATTTTTTTTAAGGAGACGCTGTATTTTAGTTAATTTTTATATTAATATTTAAAAAAAAGTAGATATTGATAATTACAACGGCATAAGGTTAAATTGGTTTATTAATATTAAAGAAGATATGAAAGGCGTTATGACTAAAGTAGTGTAGCACAAGTACAGCACATCGTATTTTAGATCGTTGTCCACTTCTTTGATAAATGTTTTGGAGATGTTTTTAGTTTCCGACTGACAATAACTTCACAGTTTTTTTAATATTGTCATTTTACTGTACAGATATTTTTACGTAGAATTCAGTGGCTTTAACTTCTATATATCTCCTGGAAAAAATTAAAGGAACAAAAAATTTTCATGAATTTTTTAGTGATTCTCGAGATAAATAAAAAAGAATTTTAAAGCTTTAAGTCTCTAATTTCAAGATATTAAACTTATTCAAAATTATAGGAAATGTCGAGAAAAATTGTTCTTTTTCAGTTTGATAATGATTACGTAATATTTAGGAGGAATAAACGTGTTTTTTTAATTCCTTCCAAATCTAGATAGTTTTGGAAGAAAATGTAGAACATCCTCTTTTTAAAAAGACTAGGTGTAATTATTGTTTCCTATAAAAAGTTTAAGTTATTAAAAAATTAAGTACGTCCTTGGATTTTATACAAAAACATCTAAGAGATAAAATGTCAATAATTTTAGAAATAGTCCACCTGTAATCACAGCAGCAGTCACACAAGATATCAGAATACCGATTTATTGGCAAACCACCAAAACTAAAAATGGTTCACATTCGCGGAAATCATAATTTTCCATCTTTAATAATAATCGACATACTCTAACATGACTTCCAAAATAGGAGCGCCCTACGTAATGTGCTGGAGAAGTACTTGGTAGCCTAACTAACAACTATTTTCGTAACACACTAAGATGAGATACGCTTTTAATCAAAACTAATTTCTTATCTACAAAAAATATACACGTAAAACCTGATATAACCCCGTAGTTTAAGTCCCAATTTGTAAATTCACATTTTTTTTCAAATTGAAAACTCATCCTGTCCAATATCAGTTGCAATAATCGATATTGTTACAGAATTCTCAAATTTTTCTATAAACTTTGGATGGTTTTTAGTTCCACTTCAAAACTATTTAGCGGGTAGAACTGGTGCTCTAGCATTCTCGAATTTGTTTTGAAAAACCAATTAACCAAGTAATTTCGTTATCCGCAAAATAATTTGTTAAACTATAAAGAAGACCTAATCCAATCAATTTCCGAATTAAATAAGTAACTGCATCGTAGTGAGAATAATAAATGAAAAGTAAATAAAATTTAAGGAGAATATTGACTTGGGACATAAAATAATTGCATTGGGACTTTCGTCGGCAATGTACGATAATTTCATTATTTTCGTGATTATTTTTAAGAAACCTGATTCTCTTCCAGAAGAAAATCCAATATTTTCTTTTTAATCCTCGGCTTAAGCATTACCTACTGCCAATTAAAAAAAATAAGTATCGTCTTTATTATATCATGTTCTCAAAAAATATTTACTTTGCGCTACAAAATTTATAATAAATGATATATTGATATATTTTTTCATTCAATTGATTTTATTAAGAAATTATTTGCTTAATTTGATCTGCATTTTTGCACTTATCTATTTTAATGTTTATTTAGTATATTTCCTGTCATGTTTTGTTATTGGTTGGTTTATTTATTGGATTTTTGTTCCTACTCTAATTACTGCCTGTTGTGTTTGTTTATATTAAATGTATATTTTAAATTGTGTGTACGACCTTGTCCTGTAACTGGGATCTGTCCCGTTGGACATTGTACTTTAAATAAATAAATAAATAAATAAATAAATAAATAAATAAATAATTAAATAAATAAATA
>NW_019416451.1:327019-339456 GCF_000390285.2 Anoplophora glabripennis
CATGTTAGAGATCTATCTAGATCTGGAAGGCCAACGACAGTGATAGAAGATGATAGACAAAATGTTATGTTTAGCTGTCACTGAAAATCCACACACTGC
Source organism: Anoplophora glabripennis (assembly GCF_000390285.2). Lineage (NCBI taxonomy): Eukaryota > Metazoa > Arthropoda > Insecta > Coleoptera > Cerambycidae > Anoplophora > Anoplophora glabripennis. The sequence continues at coordinate 327,119 of NW_019416451.1, forward strand.
CGTTCGTCGTATCGCCGAAAACGCCAACATATCAATACATAAAATCGTACCTACAATTAACCAAAACACAAAACATCCACAAATTTCCATTTTTTGCTGTGGCACTGTTCTCGCATCAGTTTATGATACCTACTTTTGTTGTTATTTTAAACCATGTCCATTCCAGTCATTGGCTCTTTTTTCTCTTCTGTCAAAGTAAAGTAGGCCAAACCCTATATCGACGTATTTTCCTTCAAAAGGACTATCCATTTATGCTTAAAAAATTAGGTAGTGCTATTTATAGGATTTCAGTTCTTTATTGTTTCTCATTTAAACACAACACCATCGTAATGTAAAGTTATGGTATTTGTAACTGTCACAATGATATGAGGCACTACTGCATTCGCTAACTGTCTTCTTCAGAACAATGCCTACATAGTCACTGTGATCGGATGTACCTATCCAATCTACATAAAAACATGTACCTACAATCAACCAAAACACATTTTTTGCTATAACCATTTTGCTATAATTCAAACCATGTTCATTCCAATCGTTGGCTTTTTTTCGCACCTGTCAAAGTAAAGTAGGCCAAACCCTATATCGACGCATTGCCCTTCAAAAGGGCTATCCATTTATGCTTAAAAAATTAGGTAATGCTATTTTAAAAAATGTCGATGACGTCATAGGTTTATGAAACATAGCGCAAAAACGGTTTTAGCAACGTGATAAAATGACAATTCCTATTTACTAATTGACGTGTTTTAGAGTTTCTGTGAAAACGCAACACAAAATAAAATACGAATTTTTTGCGTTACTTTTGTGACACACTGTATATTGTGTGGTCGCCCAGACATTACAATAATGACTCCTTTGTTTCACATCTAACTTGTTTTTGTCATGATTACGTTGTTCGTAAAACATAGATGTTTCATGATAAGAATTCTGTGTATGTTTAGCCTTCATTGTCTTACGCTCAGGGGCGTATATTTCTCTAAGGTAAAATTGTTACAATTATTATTATAGATTGCTCATTATTTATTACATGTTAAAATATGTATATTGTCGTGACTGCCCAGATATTGCATTAACGACCTCTTTGTTTCACATTTAACTTGTTTTATCATGATTAGGTTGTTCTTTGATTTCTTGTGCTCACTTTATGTCATACGTCTATACGAGCCTTGTTGAATTTACTAACATTTTCGCCCGTGCGGAACGAATCTGGATTAAGCTCGATTGCCTCCCGTATGGGACTCCAGTGTTATGAAGGATCTTCCGAAATCTCAACTATAGCTGGATTGCCTCCCGTATGGGACTCCAGTACCTTCCGGCTCTGCCGGCTAACTAACACCAAACCTCTTCAGTTTTACTTGGAAGTGTGTATGACTAATATGAGGTAACAGATGACATTTAGTGACACATTAAATGAGACAGGTCTTATTTATCATTAGCAAAGGTTCTTAATTTATGCCTTTGGTTAGCGGTTGTTTTGTATTTATATTTGGGTGGTAAGAGCAACGATCGTGGGTTTCTCTGCCATGCTCTTTCCCCACAGGAGCTCTAGGTGAGCCTGGCACTCTCATTTTATGTTAAATGGTTGTTAATGTTTTTGTTGTTCTTTCTATTTGTCACATGTTTAATTTGAAGATTGTTGTACATAAATAATAAAGCTAGATGTATTTACTCTGTCTTCGTTTTATAAAATAAAACCATACATCCCCTCTTAAAAAGTTAGTAGCCAGCGCCTTCCGGTCAATAAAAAAATAGATACACACAATGTAGGTATTCCTTATGACGATCACATATTTTTGGCCACAACTACGTTTGTATTCTTTTTTTTATCGAACCTGGGGTTGTTATACTACAATAGAGCTGTTTAGTAATACAATTAGAGAAATAAAATCATAGAATTGGTATACATTAATAAAAAACTTAGAAAACATTGAATCTGAATGAAAAAATAAATAAAAATAATTGTTTATCCTGAACAATTCCTATGTAACATGTAGGTACGAAAAATATCAATATATATGTTTTTACTACTTTTATTTAATTTGTTAGAGTTAAAAAAACGTACCACAAAAAAATTAACAATTATTTTATCAATTGCAAACACTTGGTTTTTAATTATAGAAAAGCCACAAACTGAGAATTGTATTAATCTTATGGTGAAATATATAAATTTTTCATAAAAATGTCAATCCCAATATTGTATGGTACTGTATTATTGTATTGTAATATTAGTGAAAATTACATACTAAAAAAGTTGCTCGATTACAAAAGGTTTCATCCTGGCCTCTCCTCGTGGTCGGTGACCTTGATTTTCTAAGCATCTTTTTAGGGGTGGACCGTTCGTCTAATTAGAAATATGTCAGAGACTACTTCGATTTGAATTTTAAAAATTTAGGATACCGGGTTTTCGGGCATGCCCTTCTCAACTAAAATAATGGTGTCCACGTACCACTTCCAGTTATACCGGTCGCCATCAACTTGCTTATTTTAAATGGAACACCCTATATATTATTGCAATTTTGGATTCTACTTGTTATTTTAGGTGGACTTTTATGAAGTTTCCCTATTCCTAAAATTAACAATTTCGAGATATTTAATTTTTTTCAAAAAAAATGGAGAGACAATTAATAGCTTCAAACCAGGTGTATTTTATAGTAAGAAAAATAAAGCAGCAATATTTATAGGGGGGATAGCTAGACCCCTAAGCTTCCCATCCATACTTTCAAAGTGGCTTAATTGCATACAGGGTGCTAGAAATTTAATGCCGAGTTTGATGTATTTAAAATGCATTTCGAATAACAATTTAAAAAAATAATAACTCGTTGGTTTGTGTCAAGGGTGGTGCTAGATCATGAAAAATACAAGATATTTCCTTGAACGATTACATTATGTAATAATTTCAGAATATCAGGTATGTGTTTTTTTTATTAATTATATTTCAACATACAAGGTTTGATCAAAAAGTAGCAGCACTTTTCAAATTGCGTGTGTTGTATTCGTAGTACTGTCAGTAACGTACCTGTCAATTTTTAGGGAGCTGCCATGCTTAGTTTGTGTTTAGCGAGAGAATGAGTAAGACTTACATCTGTTTTTGGCTATTTTTTGTGTGGCAAAATGTCGGATCAAGAGAGTCTGATATTTTGTGTTAAAGTTCAGCGAAGTGTTCAAAACGTTGAAGAAAGCCTTTAACGACGATACTATGTCACAGCCACGAGTTACTTATCAATGGTGCAAATGTTTCCAGGAAGGCCACAAAGACATCAAAGATGAGGTCAAATGTGAAGGTCTTTCTAACCGTTTTCTTCGACTACAATCAGTTCATCACTATGGGATAAGAGTTGAACATTAAATAAATACTTTCTGAGAAAATTAACAATTCCTGTTATTTTTTGAACAAACCTCGTATATCATTATATCTTTTTTATTTTTGATAATCATTTATTACCAGTTATCCACTAAATTATCTTAATACCTTTATAATAAACTGGAACTACAGTTCCTGTTACAATTCGCTATCTGTACTCGTACACCTAGGTAAGTATTCGAAGAAAAATGTACAAGTTTCTTTCAAAAACCATAAAGTATCCTGACAAATTTATTACAAATTATATACTGTACCTGCCCCGACAGGCTCGTATAACATATGTGTACCGTATTTATTCGAAAGAGCTTTTATATTTACGACTTTGCTCCCCGATATCATTTATAAGTCGGTGCAAAGGTCGATTAGAAATATTTTCTTAATACGTGCGGCGTAGTCACTTAGCACGAAGCTATTTGATTTCTAGGGGTTGGACCTTAGGAAGAACCTAATACTGCAGAAGTGTGATCCAGGTCAGCGGTAACTAAGCACGTTCAGTTTTTCAACATGGGGGCTGATAGAATCGAAGGTGTAATAAATAAGCTAAGTCCGTTCGACTAGTACCGTGCCGTTAGAAAAATAGTTATAGGATTACGCCAGCCAGCCATGAGCCAATCCGAGGATATTGACACAATTGTGTCGTTGTCCACTAAGTGCTCATAGAGTATCTTATCTTTATGAACAATTACTCTAAATATCAACTGGATATTCTAATAATTGCAAGAGGATCATATAATTTATACGAGGTGAGGTATTTAGGAAAAACTGTAGACAGTCTACAGTTTCTGGCTTTATTTGAAAACGAATTTTAAAATAAATTACATATTTACAATGCCACTTTTTTCGCTCAATACAATGGCGTCAATATTTTTGCAATCCGCCGTTTCGTCTTCGAGGGGNGATTACGCCAGCCAGCCATGAGCCAATCCGAGGATATTGACACAATTGTGTCGTTGTCCACTAAGTGCTCATAGAGTATCTTATCTTTATGAACAATTACTCTAAATATCAACTGGATATTCTAATAATTGCAAGAGGATCATATAATTTATACGAGGTGAGGTATTTAGGAAAAACTGTAGACAGTCTACAGTTTCTGGCTTTATTTGAAAACGAATTTTAAAATAAATTACATATTTACAATGCCACTTTTTTCGCTCAATACAATGGCGTCAATATTTTTGCAATCCGCCGTTTCGTCTTCGAGGGGCCATCATCAGGTTAATTTTTTTAAATACGTCGCTGCTATTTTTATGACAAAATCTAAAGTCATTTTTAATTCAGTAGAAGGATTTAAACAGATGCGAACATGTAAGATAATCTTCACCGCCTCTTAGAAGCATGCTTATTAGGTTCTAGAAATAATTTCATGCAATTAATAGATTACTAATAAATAAGCTGTTCTTCTTATACCCAGCAGACTTCTTTTCTTCTTAGTTGGGCGCCAGCTCATATGAGCATAGGTTTTCAATTTAGTACAAAACTGGTCTGCTAATTTGGAAAGAAGGTCTCTATTCAATTTTAAAACAGTATGAATTTTGTGACCATGAGAAATCTTCCCTCAAGGGGAGGTTCTGAGAAAGGCTGTTTATTATTATTTTTTTCTAGTCAATGACTTAGGGCATCCGCATTTTGTAGAGGGCGCAACATACGAGCCTTTATTTTGATTTAAATGGTTCCAACTTTTTTGTGCTACACTTTATGCGACTTTTGACTGAATATTTTTTTTCTCCTAATCTTTTGACATAAAAAAGGTATACTTTATTTGTTTCGATAAATCTAACTATTTTCGAGAAAAACGCTAAAATAACATTGCTTGCATGTGATGAATATGAAATCATTTTAATTTATTTTCTACATTAAACATAGCATGCTTTGGAAACAAGCGCTCAGTTGCCTTAGAAACAAGTTTGTGGAGAATTAGTTTTGACAGATAGTAATTTTGTACAAGTTCTTTTGTAGTAACTGTTATCATAAAAATAATAATAAAAATGAACAACAATTACTCTAACGTGGAGTTGCGGGACATGCATTATTATTACGGTTTAGCTGCTGGCAATGCTCCTGCAGCACGACGTTTGTATCGCGAAGCATTTCCAAATAGAAACTATACATCGAAGACTGGGAGAATTTAGATCCTTCAAAACTAGAATTTTTTATGTAGGTCGACAACGGAATACTAGAACAGCATAAGCAGAAGCTCGTATTTTGAATTCGATAGCGAATAATCCCAATGTAAGTATAAGAAAAATTGCTATTCAGGAGGAATTCCAAAGAGCTCCGTGCATGAAACAATACGCGAACGAAACCTTCATCCGTACCACTACCAAAAGGTGCAAGCCTTTATCTGCCGTAGATCCTGCTGCTCCTGTGAATTTCTGCAATACAATTAGAATACTTCATAATGGTGACCAAAATTTTGTTCGTAATATCCTTTTTAACGGACGAAGCTGGATTTGGCCATAATGGCTTAATAAACCTCCACAATGAGCATTTTTGGTCTGATGAGAATCCTAATTTATCAATAGAGCGTGGTTATCAAAATAAGTTTTCCGTCAACGTATGGGCCGGTACTGTAAGGGACTACTTAATTGGGCCACATTTCTTTCCACAAAGACTCAATGGTGAAGTTTACTTGGATTTTTTAAGAAACCACTTACCTATTCTATTGGAAGATGTACCACTCGGATTAAGAAATGCAATGTGGCTGCTTCAAGATGGCGCGCCATCGCATTTTAGTTTAGCGGCCAGAGAATTCTTAAATGAAACTTTTCCTGAAAGGTGGATAGGACGCGGTGGTTTTGTACAGCGGGCCCCTAAATTTCCTGACTTAAACACAATCGATTTCTTTTTTTAGGGCTATCTGAAGACGCTTGTATACATACAGGACACCTGTGAATAGCGTCGTTGAACTGAGAGAAATAATTGTTGCTAATTGTGAGGTAATTAAGCAAAAGGAAGGAATATTTCATAGAGTTTGTCGGAATTTTTTAAGAACAATTAATTTATGCATTGAAGAGGAAGGACGTCACTTTGAACCTTTGATTTGAATGTTTAATTTGTATTTGTATTGTTCTAGTAACTTATGTATTTTAACCTTATGATTTTGTTAGTAAACCATTCTTTATTTGTCGAGGACGTTATTTTTTTAGTATTTATCATTAACCACCATCAGCATAACAACTAATTTTCACAAAAATTACTGTCTGTCAAAACTAATTCTCCACAAACTTGTTTCCAAGTCAACTAAGCGCTTGTTTCCAAAGCTATGTTTAATGTAGAAAATAAATTAAAATGATTTTGTATTCATCACATGCAAGCAATGTTATTTTAGCGTTTTTATCGAAAACGGTTAGATTTATCGATACAAATAAAGTATACCTTTTTTTATGTCAAAAGGTTAGGAGAAGAAAAATATTTAGCCAAAAGTCGCATTAAGTGTAGCACAAAAATGTTTAAAAAATAAAAACAAATAGAAAGAGGTAGCATTTATTTTCGGTCTAGAATTATCCTCTTAATTTTTTGCTCATCATTTCCGGACACCCTGTATATCAAATAACGGATATCTCGTACTAAATTAAAACAACGGTGCATTTATTTATAGTTCTTTGTGAATTTTACCTTTAATTAATTGTCCTAAGGCACTGGGCTTCGTATTCCAATTGGTTCTGAGGCTTTACGTTCCTCGATGCAAACTCTTGCCTTATTAATGTTCCTGTAATGTTAATGTAGCCGGCTATTTTCCGTACTTTCACTGCTGTGGAGACGTTTTTTCCCAATATTTTACTATTGGTTAAATTTAGGCAGCGTCTCTACTTTTAATTTTGTTCTCCTTTTGTATTTCAGGTAACGCAACACTTTTTATTTTTCATATACCCACTATGTTTTTTTATCACTTATTCTTAATCCTAGTAATATAAAATTCAACCAATCACAAGTTTTAATTTTGAATAAAGTTAATTACATAATAAATTGATGCAAAAAATTAAAGGGTCAAAAGAATTTCCGAAATTTTTCCGTGATTTTTGACAGACTCCGTGTTTTTTTCCATTTTAATCATGATTATGAAGTGTTTAAGCTTAAAAAACGCGGCCCTTTAATAATTTTTTTCAAAAGTTTGACTGAAACAAATAAACGGATGAGGAAACTTCACAGGGTTCTTCTGGGTACCTATATCGAACTGCCGTCAATTTTCTAAAAAACCATAACCTGTTTTTTTAAATTCATGTAAAAGATGCAAAAAATTTTTCCGAAAGTTTTTTTTTTTTTTTTTAACATAAACACACCACAGAAATGAGACAACCCCCAAATCCAAAAGCCAAAGACTTGTGCGGAACACCCATTATCCATCGACATTGCCAGTGCCGACACCGGGGATCGAACCCGGACCAGAGTAGGAAGCCTAGCCGAGAAATGCTTGCCACCGCACTCTCGATCGACTGCGCTACCGTGGCGTGGTTGCGGCAGCATATTGTAGGAAATTTATTCTAGTTTTCGAAACTGTCCTTCACTTCTCTGTACGACCATTTGTCTCCGAGATATCGATGTTTGAAGAGAAAAGGATCCTTTTCCATTAAAAAGTCCGATATTTCGATGAAAAATGGTCGTATCGAAATTAAAAAAAAAAAAGGAAATTGAAGCTGAATAAACAAGCTAACTGGTCCATGCAATGGCTTAGCTGAAAAAAAAATTCCAAGCCCGTGGACCTGGAAAAAAAAATTGCAAATTTTTTTTGTGGCGTTATTGGAATTGTATGATAATCGTAGCTCCTAAAAAATTTCAACCGAAAGATCTAAAAATTAGAATATTAGAGCTTCAAAATGTTTTTTTTTAATTCCCGATACGACCATTTTTCACCTAAATACCTAGTCTGTTAAAAATCACGGAACAATTTCGGAAATTCTTTTGACTTTTTAATTTTTTGCGTTAGTTTATTTTAATTAAATTATTATTTGAAATTCTCTCTTTCATATTTTCTTATATTATGTACTAAATTCAGTTTTACTTTATGTGCCATTTCAATTTCAAAGTGCCTTCATCACTCCTTTGGTTGACATCTGTCAAAACACATACTATTTTTGGTTTTACATTCTCCTCAAAATAAACTTGGTCAAACTTATATTTATTTAAAATTAAATTTGATATTTTAACCTGCCTTTGACCTTATTATTTAAATTCCTAGCCATTATTCATTTTATCACAAAATAGTTCAATTGTATTATTTTTAAATTAAGGCCTCTAAATAAATATTTTTAAACATTTGTTCTGACAAAAGAAGTCACGAGGGGACTTCTTTGCAATTTCTCTCCACACTACGATGGCAGTTTAATTTTCTGCTTTAAAAAAAAACGGACTATGAAAGATGTGCGTAAATGACTTAATCCATGACTCCTTGTTGGCTACAAATAAATATTGAAAGGAGCAACTGGAATGCACATACGATATTCGTGCCTGCTATACACAAAAAAGATATACATTGTCAAACTTATTTAAAAAAAAAAACATTTAAAATGAAGTACTGTTGCGTATGTTTTACATTTTAATCGTAATAATTTCATATAATCAAATTAAAAGACCCTTTTGGTGCACGGATTAATTTTATTAATTTTATAATTTTCTCAGTGGTGAGAAACCAGAATTACTTAAATATTAAAAAATAATTTTGCAGGTAGACTTCCATCTTGTTAGGTTTACCATTACATCTGTCACGTAACATAAATTTATTGCCTTTAATTTAATTTGGAAATAATAGAGCCCCTTTTTGTCACCCCCGGCTTATCCTTGCGGACCCAATAAAACAGATTCCTTGTGGATGACTGCTCCACATTTATAGTGTGCAGGTGTCGTAAACATGCCTTATTATCCATTTTACGACTAGCGTCTTCCCTTTCGTATCGCGTGAACCCGTCCTCGTTGCTTTTTTTTTCTACTTACTTGGACAACACTAAACTGACAAAAAGCTTTTTGCCACAAAATCGCCAGCTTTATCTTCATTTAGGATTTAATCAATCAGCCTCCAAAGTTTATTGCTCCGTTGTGAAACTGCAAGCTACTTTTTAATTAAATCGTCGAGGTTGAAGTTGTTTCGCAAATATACAAGGGTCTCCCTAGGTATTTTAAATGCAAACGTCTCTATAATGTACGTTGCCTTATATTCACCGTAAAACAAAATATTTGGATTAAAGGGTAATTAAAGATAATGCTTATTTAAAAATTTAAATATAGTATAGTTAATTATGAAGGAAATATAATACAATCGTAAAGACAAGGCTAATTATTTTAATCAATTTTTTATTAATATTGGAAAGCAGATGGCAAATAAAATTGAGAAATGCGTTCCTGTTTCAGAAAGGAGGTCAGTTAGTGAAGACTCATTGTTTCTATATCCAATAACAAAAAAATTAAATAATAAACGTAATTTCTAGTTTAATAAATTTAATAATACTTCATCAGGTCTGATGAAATATCAATTTGTTTGATAAAAAGACATCATTTATCATCTCATCATTTTAAATCCGTTATGTCATTCTTAATCTTCGGTTTTCGAATGGAAGTATACCTAAAGCCTTTAAAGAAGTCATTACAACACCTTAAAAATCTGAAGAAAAAAACTTACAACTAATTATAGGCCAATTTCTATTAGAAATAATTTTGAAAAATGCTTAAAAAGTCGATTACTACATTATATTCAGAAAAACAGTACCCTTTCAAATTGTCAGTTTGGATTTAGAGAAAACTTATCAACTGGGAATGCTGTGTTTGAGCTTGCTAATTCTGTTGTAAAAAATTTTAATGAACAAAAGAAATGTATAGTAGTATTTTTGGACTTACAATTAGCTAAGGCGTTTGATACTGTTAGTCATGAGTATTTATAACAAAGGTTAGAGAAAATCGAAATTAGAGGAAAAATGGAAAATATTTAAAGACTATTTAACAGACAGAACGCAAATTGTTAAAATTAACAACACTTTTAGCGACAGTTTAACGGTTACCATGGGCGTCCCTCAAGGAACTGTTTTAAGACCCATATTACTTTTAACATATACAAATAATATTTTTAATTTGTTCAACTAATTTCTTAAGCTGACGGCAATTATTTTTTCTGGTGGCACCTGGAAAAATGTATATGATAGAACTGAAAGTGATATTCAAATCATATATAACTGGTTTAATAATAGTTTGTTAAGTTTAAATATTGATAAAACTATTATGATGCTTTAGCTGAATCTGTTATTAGATACTGTATTAGTGTATGGGGTAGTTTATATGAATGTCATTTGCAGATGCTACAAGTAACTCAGAATACATTAGTGAAAATATTGTTCAAAAAAGAAAGGCGGTACCTATTCTACGGAATTATTATATATGGAAAGTGGCTTGTTTGAAATTAGAAAGTTATCTTGATTATTTATTTTGTTTATCTTGTGTAAGTTGTTTAAAGTTATGTCAACGCCAGTAACATTCATAAATCATGGATATAACACCAGGACATTAAATAATGATCATATGCAAGTGCCACGATGTAAAATATCACATACACAAAGATTTTTTCATATTTCAGGCCTAAATTGTTCAATACATTATTTATGGAAATAAAAAATATATCAAATATTAAACCCATAAAAATAGAACTGAAAGAATATACAAAAAATTACGATAAACTTAAAGTGGTTTATGATATATAAAATATTGAAATATAATTTCAATGTGTGTATTGATTTTAATTTTTATTTTTAATTAAGCTGTAAATTGTTCCATACAAACCTCTACCATCTTTTATGTCTTACCTTGTACTTTCTTATCCCTGGCCAGCTGTTAGTAGACACTTATTACATATCAGACAATATCAGAAAACCTCAGGAGTCAGTTCTATATTTACACACAAACTAGTACAATGCAACACACTTTGGAATGAATAGAGTTTGAAATTCAATAAAGTTTCAGTAAAGTATTCTGCTGAATAGTACCTAAGACGTTACAACAATTTTTACTTTGAAAGAAAACCGCATTGAAATTGTTCCATGAATTATAAATACACATATAAGTATCTAGATATCATCTTCTTAATATTTAGAAGTGTTAAGTTGGACAAAAGACACTTCAAATGTCGAGCCCTGAGGATGGTGTAAAATAACACCGAAACGTTGGCAATGATTTAAAATATAGTGTTCTTTTATTTATTGATCTTTATCCCACTAAAACCTTGACTTGGATAACTAATCAAGATCGCAAAATAGTGGAAACATAATTCAATAAAGTGTTTATTCAAAAATTTGGTATATGACTTTATACTTGAAAATTTTATAAACTCAAATTAGGAATACCTTTTTATATGTAATAATGTTTTCCACAACAAAGAATATTTTCATAACAATTTTTTTTTTCGGCTCAGCTTACAAACAATATTTGATCTATGTAATACTGAGTACGTCTCCTTATATTATTTGTTGCCTATGAGATAGGGGCGTCTTTTATATCTACACAGGAACAAAAATGGCTGTTTATTTGACAGATTTTGTCAGAGCTCGTGAAAATAGTGACATATTTAAGTTACAAGTTATTGGATTATGCTTATTTCTGTACAGGTAAGTACTGTGGTTTGTTATTTATACTTTGCAAAGATTTGATGCGAGAGAAAGCATAACTTATTGGCGATAGCTATCAATATCATAGTGCATTGTGTTTTAGATACCTGGTACGTTGTAAAATTTGAAGTTTTCTTTGCTGGAAACTACGTAGAGGTCTTGCAGACTATTTATGGAGCCACTGGAAACTGCGTTGGAACTGCTTTATACTGCTGGTAGCGGAAAATTTTCATGGGATGACAAAATAACTTTCTCTGGACTCTGGCAAACTGTGGATTTAACTGGTGAGTGTTTAATTTTCTTTCTTGGACTGTTTTTTCTTGCTTTATTTTTAATTTTTCGGGAGCTGCCTCTCCACGCTGTACATCTTGCAAAACCCAAGCCGTAACCAATCAATA
>NW_019416451.1:339804-352077 GCF_000390285.2 Anoplophora glabripennis
TCAAGCCAACTAACGTATTTAAAATGATAAGGATTAATACCGTATTTGTGTAAATAGCTTTCCAATTACCGCTTTATAATTGCCCATTTTTTAAAGTATTAAAATGGATATAGTATGTTATCCTTAAGAGATAGACATATGCCATCGCGGACTTTTCTGTAGACCTATATAAGATACACAATTCCATCATACATTATTTTGTTATATCTCAAAGGGTTTAGGCAGCGTTTTCGTTGAAAGCTCCCAGACGGCTTATTTTTTTCCGACACCTCCAACAAATATCGTTAATGTATATAAAAATTTAACAAATTATATACTAAAACCTTCCTCGAGAACCACTCTATCCATTGGTGAAAACAACATGAAAATCGGTGCAGTAGTTTTTTAGTTTATCGCGAACAGGCAGAGAGACAGACAGATGCGGCGGATGACTTTGTTTTATAATATGTAGTGATAATTTTAATTTTAAATTGTAAAATATTAATGTAATTAATTTTAAATTGTAATTCTACAACTTAAAATTGTAATTTTAATATGTAAGATTTTTGTTTTACACACTATTTTTACAGTAGTGGTGTAAAACTATTTTGTGGTTTTTAGGTTTACACAGTAAAATTGTATTATTACACCTACATGTAGAAATGTAGTGTATTTTCACTAAATAATGCATATGGTGTAAGTTGAAAATTTTACGTAGATATAATTTAGAATAATGTAACATTTAAGTTTCATACTACAAAATTATGATACATACCTTTTATACTTTTTCGTATTTTTATATAAGACATATCAATGCTTTTGACACCAAACATCTATAGGTACCTATACAAAAGAAACAACTTTATTTATTTTTCACTCTTGTATAACTTGCAATTTTTGAGTTATTATATTTTTCTTCGGGATGTGTTACATACAAAGTTGCATTCAATAAGTATTTAAATCTAGGTAAATATTTCTATTATAAAAACACATACTTAGTTAAAGCCAGGTGTCCAGATATGTTTTCAAGTGAAGGAACAATTAAAAATGATGTACACTAAGCTATAAATTAGGTCTCCTGTTTATGTATGATACACAGATGTCCGCGAATTAAATCAGATTGAAATCTGTTATGTGGACGAAGGTCAACTTTGAGTATCCTTTGAATCATAGAAACAAAATTTTTATTTTAATAACATTAATTTAGATTGAGAAATATTGTAAGACTGGTATAAAAATAATTATTAAAAATTAAATCCAATAAAAAGTACTGTTATGTTACTTATTTCAATTATTATAGAACATAAAAAAATAAAAATATAAATATCTTGGTTTATTTTTTGATAATAATTCATAACGTACACCTCTATTGCAATGTTTATCAATTTCAAAATGTCTTGACAACCAATTTTAAATTGAAATTAGCATAATCTTTGTGTGAAGGAAATGATCGCTTTGAAAATGAGGGTTGGTTTTGTCAAAAACCAAGTTGACGGACCTGATTCAATCTATTAATTTAATTTACATAGTCCCTAAATTAAAAATATACTTGACGATCATGGAATAAATTGGGGCTAGAACAATAAAAATACATTAAGGGAGGACAATTCAATTCTTTAAATATATTCTCCTAGAAGTAAAGAAATAAATTTTATAATTTCCCTCGAGTAATTAATTATTTATAGAGGGAAAATAGTATTAAACACATTAAGCAATTGAGAAGGAGAAAATAAAATAAAAGGATCGTGAGCCGGTTTCCTTTCTTTCCTGTTGCTGCGTTTTTTAGGCGACCAACTACGTTCTCCTCGTCCTGAAATTTTAAACAGCCCTTGCTCCGAGCAATAAAGTAAGCACGTGTTCGGGCATAAACTGTTTTTATTTTTTCGAGACACTTTTATTACTTAAGGGATGGCTTATTGTTATAAAAAATGTAACTCGAACTTTATTAGCTGCACATTTTGCGTACACAGAGTTCTTGGGAGACAGCGATGAGCTTTTGTTTAAAATGTAAGTAAATAAAAAAATAAAGGTGCTTCCTTTATCATGACAAAGTTCTAAAGCGGGAAATTACATCTCATAGCTGATTAAACAGGGTAACCAATTTTACCTTATTGAGTTTAAGAGGACAGTTTTTTATTCAACTTGTAAAATTAATGAAACCTTTGTATATTTTGACGCATTCTGTTCTGCTTCATCATCCAAGACAAAGGTATCAACACTGGCGAGTTACCGGTATGTTTACTAAAATAAAACTGATTGAAATTATAAAAATACAAATTGATACGTGTAGAAAAATTATTGATTTCCTGTTAAAATTTTAGATCTGATTATTTCTCTGTTTAAATTTCAAGAAATAAGATAAGTTATAATCATTTAATAGATTAATAATATGATGCTTAGAATTGATTTGATGGATATAGAGATGGAAAGAGAGTTGTACAAAAATATCAGATTGTACTTAGTGAGCTATGAAAATATTTGATTAGCTAATTGATAATTTCGGTTCTCTATTTTGTAGCCAATCAAAAGATGTTAAGTTAAAACGTGACAATTAAGTGACCATATTCGGACATTTTTTGTTCGATGAACCATTAACGAGTGAGCGGTACTGATTTCTTTTGCATACTGGAATTATCAAAAGTAGTTCCTCTCTCAACAAAATTTGGTATATGGTGGAAACATAAAAACAATGTAACCCACTGCGAATATATAATTACAGATTTCTAAAATAGAATGTATCCTGAAAGATGAATCGGGACAAACAGATCGCTTATCTGTCCATCACAGTCTCCAGATCGCACATTAGAACACATGACAGACTTAAAGATTAAAAGTCAGTTGTGGCGCTTTAACAATTTCTATCTGTTAGTTTATTGTTAACAGGAATTGCAACGTAGTTTGGAAATGTGTATTATTGAAAGTGGGAGTGTACAATTTTCTGTTTTACAAGGAACATAAAAGTCTCTAGGTGAATCAAGTTTTAAATCGAATTATATAATTTCACCTTCATAAAAAGACCAGTGACAAAATTATTAACGGTTGCAATTTTCAGCATTTTTCGAGAGTCGCAGTTGATGAAAAATATCGATGTAGGAAGACCTTTGATAAGATAAATAGACCGACGCACACTGGAATTTTTGAAGTTTTTTTTTTAAATTCAAGAACATGGCCAGATTTCAGCCGATATTCATAAATTTTTTTTATAAAATACTCGTAAAGACTTGTACTTTCAAGCCCAAGTGCTATAAATTTGATTTGGGTCATATCGAATTATTTTTCAGAGGTTAGGTTGCCAAATTTCATTTTTTTTGTATTTTCAGAGAATAAAACGTTGAATATTAAGGGTGAGAGAACCTCTTAGAAATCAGTCAATATGACCCAAATCAAATTTATGACATCTCAGAACTTTATTAAGTACACTTTCTTCCCCATTACATTACTTTTACTACTCTCTTACCCTTAATATTCAACGTTTACTTTCTGGAATAACGGAACTCGGCAACTTAATCTCTTAAAACTCAATCAATATGACCCAAATCAAACGTATACCATCTCAGATCTTCAGTAGGTATAACTTCTCCTCAAAAAATTACGCCTACTGCTTTGTCACCCTTAATATTCAAAGTTTTATTCTCTGAAAATACAAAAAGAAAATTGACATTTAACCTCTTGAATGTAAGAGGGGGCAAGCTAATTTTTGCTGGAATACCTTCAGTGTAATAAAAGTGTAGATCCCTAGATCTGGGAGAGGTCCGGAACATTTTCAAAATGTTTAAAAAATTTTAAAAAATTCCTATTTATCTTAGTTTTTTACATATATCTTGGAAGCTATGCATTTTGGAAGAACATTGAAGAGGAAAAAAGTTTTAGAATTGAATGTTGCACAATATACTGTAAATTAAAAATGTTTAAATTTATTATCGATGTTTCAAAATAGCAGTAATTGATGAAAAAAAGGCAAAATAATCAAGTTTTTTGGACACGTTTTAAAAAATATTTAAATTGCTCAGAGGGCATTCTAATTTTGGTAAAAAAAACATTAGAGTACCTATAATAAAACAACACACCAAATTTCATTAACATCGGTTATATAGAAAATAATCTTTGATCCAGTGGCTTCGTTTTTCCGAGTTCTAAGCTGAAAAAAATTTTTCATATCTATAAGTTATCGGCAACACAGATAAATCAGCGGAAAAGCTGTCGCTCGCACTCGCGAAAAGTGACTCAAAACACGAAAAGTGGGGAGGGGGCTTTCACTCCGAGACTGAATTCGGAAATTCAAAATGCGAAGGTACGAAAAAAATTGGTATTATCTCGGCTTCTAATGGACCAATTTCGATTTTTTTTTATCCGATGTCTCGCTTGCCAAGGAAATTGAATATCGTTATGCCAACTGTCTTATTATACATATTTTGTTATAAACAAAGTACTTATATTATTTATGCATTAAATAGTTATACTGTATATTTTACCCCATGCTATTGCATTTTTTGAATGAAAAAAATACGTATTTTTACGTATATATTTTAACACTGAATATGAATGTATTTAGTTATAATTATTACAATTATTATTTAAATAATTTTTGTTCAAACAAAAAATTTTATTTTTATTTGGAAATTAATTTTTTTGTTAAATACTAAAATTAAGAAAAAATAGTACTTCACAATTATAATTTTTGAAAAAAAAACTAAATTCCAAATTGATAATTATTGCAATCTAATTGTTTAAAAATAAAAAAAAGTGTTAATTTTAAAAATTGACTGTGGCTGTCCTAATCAACCGATTCCAATTTTTCAAAAACCATTTGAAAGATTGAGCGGTCTTTTCTATGTGAAAAAAGTTTCTAGATGCTTTATTTGAGGCTGTGCAACATTTTGAAAATTCGAAAAATTTTTTTCAAGATTTTTTTTAAAAAGTTATTTTGCGAAAACTATAGAACCGATTTTAATGAAATTTGATGTGTTGTTTTATCATACTCTAAAGTTTTTTTACCAAAATTAGAATGACTTCGGAGAAATTAAAATATTTTTAAAAACATCCCAAAAACATGATTATTTTGCATTTTTTTCATCAATTATTGCTATTTTGCAACATTGGTAATAAATTTAAACATTTTTAACTTACGATACATTATGCAAAATTCAATTCTAAAACTTTTTTTCCTTTTCAATATTCTTCCAAAATGCTTAGGTTCCAAAATATAAGTAAAAAACTCAGATAAAATAGGCATTTTTTAAAATATTTTAAACATTTTTGCAATTTTGAAAGTGTTCCGGACCTCGCCCAGATCTAGGGATCTACACTTTTATTATGTGAGTTGTACTGAAGGTAATCCACCTGAGAACAGATCCGCCCTGGTCTAAAAGCAATATCCCAAATTGTCTCCTTCTTGCTTCAGCAACTATGAGAAATAAAGTAAAAAGAGCAGACGTTTTTGGAATAAGTTTATATAGTCCCCCCACTTTTCTGCAAGGAATATCGCTCCTTAAAGTTAAGTAAGTTAAAAACACTCTGTATACTGTGTCGTTTTCCATATCTTGAGTGATTCTGAATTTTACTCAACTTTTATATCTGAGCTTGAAATTTTCACCTCGACTTCGAAAATTTCCGATGAACCAATTCACGGAGCTTCCAATCGCTCCCAACGATCAGAGCGGCCACAGGCGATGTCGATGAAGGTCGATGCTTTAACAGAGCTACCGCCGACTACACACTGAACGCTTAAAAAATACCTCATAAACCAAAAGGGAAATTGTAAGGCGAATGCAGGACTACAGCGGCGACGGAGCCATCATAGGGTGAGATCGAACGTCGACTCTGGCGTTCTGCAATTCATTTACCATAACGGATGCCTGAACAGTACTCAGCATGCTCAAAGCTCCTTCATATATTTTGAACATATTGTAACGAATTGGAAATGTAAACAGAGAATCACGAATGAAAAATTACTTTACCGTACTTTGGATCAGAAATAAAAATTGATTATTAATATATCAAACAATAAAATAGTATAAATTGTTAATATAAAGACTCTGAATATAAAATAAGTAACAATTAAGAATATCACATGGTATAAAATTGATAATTTTAATTTAATTCACAAATACAAAATAAATTTTTCAAAAGAATGCAAGACAGCGACACTTGTTAACACTCAGTACAATGAGAAAACAGAATTAAAACCCAGAGTGACATATATTAAATAAAAGCCCAATGTCCATAGATGAATCTGATATGCATATTTTGGGTAGACGAGTAACTGTAGGGAAGATATCTTAAATGAACTGAAGTCATATATGAAATTTTTTATCAAATGTCAAATTAAATTATAATTTTTATCAAATGTCAAAACTAAAGTTGGCTTTACAAGTACCTGGAGATGACCTAGAAAAAGAACATAAAATAAAGAATATTTTAGTAACTAGTGATAGAATTGTTTGTTAAATCAAAAGGACATTGAAAAAAATGTATTAGTTATAAGGAGTGTAGTGAAAAGAGTTGTTAAAAAAGGACATCCAAAGACTAGAAATTCTGCGAAGGGACCATAAGAAAAATTAAAACCAGAAAGTTCTAGAAGGATGAGAAACAAATGTTTGTTGATTGGTTACGGCAGGGGTCTTGGGGAGAAAGCAGAGAGTAAAGAAGCAGCTCCACAAAATTTAAATTTGTTAAAGAAAGAAGAGACAAATAAGAAAATTAAACTTACCATAAAAGTTAAAAGTTTGTTGGTTATCAAAAAACACAAGAAAGAAATTTAGCATCGAAAAGAAAAAATTCCAGTACTAGTGTGAGGAGTCCAGAGAGGTTTCCAGTGGCCCCATAAATGGTATGCTGAACATCCACGCAGTTTCCAACAAGGAAAAATACAAGCTAGCGAAAATCAAGTACCTAAAATAAAATTTAAAGTGCACTAAAAACAAACATCTAGCTATAACCTATAAATGATATTGTTCTATCGCATCAAACGATAGTTAAAAGATGCAGAAAAAACCAAAGAACTTACCTGACTAAAAATAAATCAAGCCCAACAATCATATTTCCAAAAAACTTTACAAAAACCCTCGAGATCGATCTAAATCAATACAACGGCCATATTTAATTGGACTGGAATCATATGTCAAAAAGATATTATGCCCTATAAGATAGGCAAAATACAATACAACAAGATGTGTTAAGAATGGACTAATTAAAAGTAATTGATAATAGAGTTAAAATTTTTTTATTTAAAACAATTTTTTTGTATTACTAAGACTACAAAATTGATAAAAATATTCTTTATTAGTGTTAAAAAAGGTATTTATAATCTGAGCTACAATTTTAAGTTATGAGTCAACCCACAACAAAATTTGTTGAATAATAGTGTATTAAAGTTGAATCTCTATTTTTTTTGTGTTGCATTGTACTTGTTTGTGTATAAAAATCAATAGAACCGACTCCTGAGATCGAAAAAGTAAAACAAGCATCTAACATCAGCTGGCAAGGGAAAAGGTAAACTACAGGGTGAGACAAAAAACGGTTTGTATTTCACAAATACCATTTACACAAACAAAATAAAATAACATAACACACCACACAACAAAAACAACTCGGGCAAAATAATAAAATTTATTTAAGCAAATACAACTTAGACACACAAAATTATATATTTCATAACAATATATGTGTATTCAAGTTAGATATAGGCAAACAATTGAGAGCATGCCCTACTCTCATCAGGTCCAGAGGTAACATCAAAGGCTAAACTAGATAGAAGGAGATGCAACGACCTGTTCACGATAAGTCAGGTGCGTTGTTGGATGCGACAACTTAATTTCTCGAGGTCCAGGCTACGCCGGCGAGGCTCAGTAAATAGGACGGGATGGATACGACAACTGTTACACTTGTCACATATAAGAGAGTTACCAACATATCTGTTACATCTTCTACAGAAGCGTTACTCTGGCTCTATTCGCAGCTATGTTATAGTTAAAATAATTAGGTGTCTGTTAAAAAGTAGACGTAAGTATATCAATATATTAAAACGAATTATCGAAACGCGTGCGTATTTACTTGCCTGGAACGGTAACCCCACATCCCCGACAAAAAAATTAATATTCACCGAGTGTACGTCTTGCGGCGTAAACATATTTATAAGTGTTTCAAATATGTAGCGAGACGTGTGAATTAAGGAGGCTCCGTATAATAATGTGTAGCATGTAAGTGCGTGCAACGCATTCCTCATGACTCCGCAGCCGCTCATGCTAAGTATACGTGGATGTAGCTGGAAGACCCGTCAATCCTAAGTAAAAAGTTGACTTTGGAGCAAGTTGGCGGGGCAGAACACGTGTCACAAAGGCGGTCGACTCATAGCGGCGGTGGATCCTCCGCTAGATATTGTAGGAAACGTGCTCGGAGTGGCAATAAGCGCGAGACGTTATATTGCAAATCTCATTTGTGACAATAATTTATATGTAAATATATCCATGTTGTACGTGTTGCATCCCAAAAATCCAAACTCTAATATGTTTACGTTTTTTTTCTTATTCTCCTAACGGCGCTAGCTGTTGTTCGCAAGTGTTAAATTATAAATCATCCGGAATAACTTAATAAGACTTTTTGCATTCTCCCCGAACGCGACGCTGATACTGATGTCAAAACGAAAGACCGAAAGACCAGAAGGTAGGCGATATCAGCACATATATATTCCTTTCTAGTGTCAAACATAATTTTATTTTCAGAAACGTATATTAAATTTTTTCGCAAAATTTACATTTTTTTCTTCTAATATTAAGTTTTTCCATGTATATTTATTTTTATACGAATATAGTTTTACCCATTATATCCGTCATACATAACGTCTTATCACGTAGAGGCGTATAATCCAAGAAATGGATATACATATACGCCTCTACGTGATAATAGGGACGATAAGTTTTAAAGCTGCTCTGTAAACTAATAAATTCTGTTGAAAACATATGCAAATACATAGTTACTTTAATATTCTTACCCACTCTTTGCCAAGATTTGCGCTGAAACCGATTTGCCTTTAATCTACATTAATGAAATCTTCAATCCTATTATGCTGATCATACTGTTGTTGAACATCTGCCGTGGTTTCGGTTTCGTACGACGACATAACCCCACGTTGGGCGCCATGTCGCGGTTGTGTATGGTAGACTTCAGGGATGGTAGTCTCCTGGAGTAGCCCGGCTGGTGAGACCGGCCAGCTTCTCCCCTGAGCATCATCAACGGGTTAGACTATACTCAAGAGGAGATTCCGCGATCTAGTTTCTTTGTTGTTCGACCAAACAGGCTGTCGGAGCACTACACTTATAAGAGTTTCCACTTAGGACTTGGAAACTGGTTCGGGTTTTTGTTTCACCCTGTAAGCACTGGTTGGGACTAAGCCCTAGAGTCTGAAAATCACTGTCTCTTAGTTCACTTTGTTGTAAATCACTGTGTAAGGCCTCCATGGAATGCCGGTGCAAATGCTTGAATAGCTTGGCACAGCGTTGAGCTGACCGGGAGCGTTGAAGTTTTTGGTATTTTTTGGACGAGAAATAATAACTCGGAAATAAGTAAAGGTATTTATTAAAAAGATGCAAAAGTACAAAATTGCTAGGTGCGGTTTCTTGCGAATGAATTAGACTCGGAGCTCGCCAGGCCGTGTTCGATCGCCGACAGGGCGAATCTCGATTGAAGGACTGTGGCTTGGTTGGGTCGAGGGACACCTCGATTTATCTCGTGACGTTGGGAATTTGCCTTGGTCTCGGTCGTTCGGCCGTGGTTGGCGATCTAAAATCGAAAATTCAAAAGGGAGGCGAAAAAATGTATTTCCTTCGTCCTTTGTCGGCGGTTGTAGGGAGGCTGAGGCGCAGGCCACGGTTATCCTCCGCTGTCACCGGGGGTGACAACGCCGGTTTGGTGTCGTCTTAACAGCTCGACGTTAGGAAATTCAAAAGGTGGGTGAAAATTTTCAGAGGGTCGGCGATTTTCTTAATTCGTCATTCGACGGGTGTGGTGGACGTCTGGGTATCGTCGTACAATGTGTTGAACGCCTTACATGTTGTGGAAGAGCGTTCGTCACGGTTGGGAAGTTTCAGGCATGTTTTCGAAACATCCGAAAATTTTTATTTTATTTTTCTTCTCCTGGTTGGAGAGCTGCTTGGGCCTGCTGTGGCAGCTTCCCTTTAGTGCTTTGCATGATGAAAAATACGTGGATTGGGTGGTTTGTTGGTAGATTCAAAACATGAGCGAAATCTGAATTATCCATTCCTACGACAATACCATATCGAATTTCTACACTTAGTTGCAACAGTAACAAGTAAATTGTGATATTATATTGTAAAAAAAATTATCTCAAATTCACTCAATTTTATGAACTATTGCAACAGAAGTGATTAAATTTTACTCAAATCCGAGTTTCTGCTAACTATCAAGTGAGTTACTATTGATTCTGTTCCGAGTAAGTAAAATCAATTAAGGGTTGACTTTTTCTCTAATAGGATTTAAATTTACTATTATTGGGTAATTTTTTACAGTGAAAATTTCCAAATGGGCGGCGCCTCACATTCCCCCACTGTCGTCGCTGCTTCCATTTCATTAATATCTGGAGTAGTTTTGCACATTCTCTTTAAATTTTAAATTAAATGTCATTGTATTAAAGTCATAAACTACTAAACTGCCATAGTGGTTTCTACACAGATATGTTTTAGAGATAATTGTATGTTAGGTCTCGATTAAAGAAATTGGTTAACTGATCGGAAGAATAGATTGCCATAACCTATATTGTACGTTACAGATACGTAAGTATACGTAACAAATTAACTAGGTATCCATTAATTTAATGAAGTATTAATCGAGACTCAATATAATATTATTTCTAATTATTATAATCAAACCACTGCATTTAAACATAATTTCCACCAAAATAATCGGATTAACGGACACTTGTCCAGCACTACATGCCATACACCACGCCATGAAATGACCTAATGGGAACGATGGCAATAGACAAAGACAACGCACGACAACCATAGAATGGGTTGAGGTCACTTAATAATGAGGACATTTTCTCCGATTTAGCTACAAGTACTCGGTTTTAAATCAAATATTATCACAAATGGGTAAACTTATCAAAATACACAATATTGAATGAAAATGTACTCAATAATTTCATTCAATGGATTCACTCCGCACCTTTATTGCTTTCACTCTCACCGACTTTTTTACAGTGTAAATATTGTAAAAACAGCTAATTCTATATGGGACTTGTCAAAAACATATCCAAATCCAAAATTGGCCAGCAGATAGTATAAATAGGTAGTATAAGTTATGATCTACTATTACATTATTTGCAGCTCATGTTTGGTTAACGAGAGATTGCTCCTTATTGGCCTTCTCCATGCCTTCCAGTTGTTTGTTCAATTGATAAATATTACTCACAAATAAAGTCAAGTGACTAGATGCATTGTCTTTCACAAAAAAAAATCTTTTTATATTAGAAAATTTAAATTTGGACTTTTAGCTTTACTATTTCGAAGTATTGAAAACACTGTACGGACATGTTGGACGGAACATACCTGAAAATATTTTAAACAACTCTTGAATGGTTAGCTAAGTGAAGTCATTCTAAATCCAATATGACAGACTCCCAAAGATAGTGGACTAATTTATTTCTGTGCATCCCCATCTTATCAAATGAAAGGGTATACTGAGAAAAATACGAAAATAAATTGACGTCACTTGAAGCTTGTTTTTTAAAATTTTTATGCATGAACTTAATTTTTTATGAGGTCTATTTTCTGAAGACATTTTATGCCATTCTCTGTTAAAATTTTGACGACATCGACATTGTAAGTAGGACGAAGACGAAGGACAAACATCTACTTTAAAATTAGTACAACGATTGAACGGTGTACCAACATTGATAAATAACTTTGCAAAGGCAATGTTTCGAAGGTATCTTTTCACTTCTTGCAATGATATAATCCAGCAGATACTTTGTTATTTATGAATATTATTGCTATTGCATTTATTACTGTATTTATTTTAACTTTCTTTCCAGAGTATAGTTTAAATTTTAGAATGTTTTTTTCTAGGTAACGAAAATAGATCTTTCTTTAAACAATTTTCTCTAGAATCTATTTTATAATTTATTCTTAATTTCATCCTCTTTGTTTAATCTGACTTTTGTCAATAGAAAATATTTATTTTATAGAAAATTGTTTCATTACAATAAAATCGTTTTTAAATCTGCTATTAGGTCCCTTTTTTATACTTAAGAAGCTTTCTCTTGATATATATATATAT